>NC_041402.2:113055779-113220779 GCF_900747795.2 Erpetoichthys calabaricus
TGATTGAAGTGTTTAAAATTATGAAGGAAATTAGTACAGTGGATAGAGACTGTTATTTTAAAATGGGTTCATTAAGAACACGGGGACACTTGTTAAATTTAAATTTCACACAAATATTAGGAAGTTTTTCTTTACACAAAGAACAATAGACACTTGGAATAACCTACATAGTAATGTGGTAGACAGTAAGACTTTAGGGACTTTCAAAACTCAACTTGATGCTTTTTTGGAAGAAATAAGTGGATAGGACTGGTGAGCTTTGTTGGGGTGAATGACCTGTTCTTGCCTAGATTGTTCTAATGTTCTAATCAATTGGCTTATCAAGATGAGGGCAGTTGGGAATGGGGTGTCCGGCCTCACTGCGCTTAAAACAGTGGAGGAGAAGCTTGCACTTTCCCTGCACCCTTGCCACAGACTCTCTGTCTTGGTGGGTGGGCTCCGGGTTGGCGAAACATCCCGTCCGGGTGGTTTAGCGAGTTGACATGCTCGATTTGTGATTCCACCCTGTGCCACTCGAGGGTCTTAATGAGAGAATCTATGTTTTTAAATTTGCTGGACTGGCCAGGAGAGAAACTCATGGAGGGCATTGACAAGAATGTTATATGCAACCTGTTCAATTACCTTTTTGGAGTCATTAACATTCAGTTACAGCCAGCATCCTACCTTTCCCAGAGATCGAAATACTAGGAGCATGATGGATGCTCAAGGTCCACTCCATATCACATTCTCGCCTACTGGACCAGGGTGGCACCATACCTCTTTAACATCTCTGCATTAAGGTGATCATAATCACCGGTGGCCTGCTCATCAAGGTTACTGCAGGTCCACTGAGCCTCACCCTTCAGGAACAGTGACAGTATGTTTGCCTACTCCATTCACTCCCAGCACTGTCAGGTGGCTACAGTATATGCTCAAAGACAAGGAGATAAGATTCTATAGCATCATCCGTGTGAAGCGGTAACAATACCTGGGAAGGAGATCGGAATTGTTCTTGGCAGAGAGCCACATGTGCTTGGTTACACACCTTAGTCTGGGCAAGGTGCGTCTATTGTTCCCCTACCTGAACCCTTATGGACTGGAGCTCGGCATCCATGGTGGTGATGATAGTGTTCAGGTCTTGCTGTTCTGTCATTTCTCAGCAAAATTCACATAACTCCATCCATGTAAAATGATACAAAAACGCAGATAAAGATTTGGGGTACATCCTTGATAACCCCATATAATTTGACAGTTGTGAAAAATAAACTTGCAGTTAGTTGTGGTGATTACACAAGTCCAAAGAGAACCAAAGTAGGTTTGGTTTGCCGGTTTATCAAGAAAGATGGTAGGAAAGGGCAGGTCCAAGAGGACAGACACTGGAGATGTTGGTAGGGTTGTCAATCACCGGGTGCCTCATGTATAAATGGTGCGTACACACAAAAATGTTGCGTATGCCCGTTTACATGCTCACATCATGATGTAACTTGGTGTAAAGCCACGCACATTCTCACACCAGATCAAACCATTGCATACACAAAAAGTTTTTACAAACTGGCGGCACCTAGAGTCAAAGCAGTGCTTTTTTCCTGTGTGGTTTCCCTTTATTCTTTAGAGTCACATCCCTAACTTTGGCTTTATCAGATACACTGAAATTAACCACATATCGTTTTTTTTAGTTTAAGGCATCTGATTGTAATCAACCTGTAACCATATAATGGTGCACGGAATGGCCAAACTATTCTAAATACCATCACTGCTTTAGCATTGTCACCCTCGGTGCACCACTCAGAGAATTTTAACCCACTGTATCTGAGTGTGGAATCACAGGTATACAGCAGGTGATCGGAAAGCTCTACGGCAGATTGCGTCAAGAGTGGAGAAAATTATCGGGATACAGCTTCTAGTACATGCTGCCTCAGCCATGGGAACAGTCTATTTGAACTTCTCCCATTTGGTAAACGCTTCAGAGCCTTTCCTATAGGGACCTCACGGTTCAGAAACAGTTTCAATCAATTTATCAAGTGTTCCCGGTAGAACTGTTTGTACTTATAAGCACAATTACCTCCATGTAAACTTGCATTACAATTGTAATATTGCACAATCTGACTCACTTATGCTTTCATATTGTATATTTTTCATTGTTGTTGTCGTTGTTTTACCATTTTATAGGAAAATAAGTTTATGGAGGATTTGCATATTGAATCTCATTGTACCATATAATAACAATAAAGGAATTCAATTCCATTCAATAGAAGACAGCGCATATTTATAGATGATGACGACTGGCTTCTAAGTCGATTTAGATTTCCATGCACTATCTTCTTGGAGCTCTTGATATCTTTTTAAGATGAAATGCAGTAAAGTATACATATTACATTATACAGATACATTTTTAACTTAATTTAAATAATGTATACTGTTAATAATTAAACGTGTGGATACAGTGGACAGCGGTAGTGATGAACTGGCGCTCTACTCAGGGATTGTTCCTCCCTCATGCTGTATACTTGTTGGGAGTGGCACAACCCAGGATGGGTAGGTGGATAGAATAATTAAACACGTACTATGAAGATATTTCAAAGTTCCTTAAAGGTTTTGAAGAATCGGTGTTCTAAGCTTACAGATGGCTTGACATTTATTAAAGAGCTGATTGTATGGCGATTGGTTACTTGGAGAAAGAAAAGGAATGACAGGAATTAGTACATTTGAAAGAGACTGTATTGCTGCATTAAATTATTTTATCGAGGGTCGCGAATGGCTCAGAAGGCATCTTAGCAGGAGGCAGGAACAATCTCTCAACAGCGCACCATCTCGTTGCTACCACTACGCCAACCTGCCCCCGTGTTTTATACATGCTTTAATTCCTATCAACATGAAAATGATATGAAGTATACATCTTAGTATTTAAATTATTCAGAGAGCTGTAATATCATGAATGTAATGTATTCTGTGTCCTGTCGATGAGAAATCCTGTTTAAGAAGCATATAGTGATTCACACACATAGAGTAGACAGAAGAACACATAGAATACGAAGCATTTAATGTGCTACTTTAGTTATGATGGGATTTGAGAAACTAGTAAACGATTTTAAGATGACAAAATAAATCGCGTGATTAAAGTGGAAATTTCGACTTTTTTTCCACTGTGTCCCTGCTTTTCTTCTTTTCTCTGTACCCTAATACAGTTCTATATGACACTCAGACGGTGGGCTACAACTCGCCTTTTCACTGTGCGACTTTCTGAACTTGAACTTTCGAGATTCTCCGACACTCTATGTCACTCGATCAACTTTCTTTTGTTGTTTATACCACTGCTTAAACCAACAAATATTATGTTTTTTCCTTGCCTCCACTTGGTAATCGCTGAAATTCTTCTTTTTTCCCCAGCGCTTTTGCTATTGTCTTTTCACAGAACATGGAACTTATGAGGCTATTTATATTGATTTGCATATTCAAAGAAGTGCAATTCTGGGAGCAGTCGTGGTGGGGCAGCAGGCACGTGCGTTACATTTCACGCAGACCAGAATTTATGTAGCAGAAGAACGTGGAAGCTGATGTACACACAGATTTATATACCAAATTTTTTTTGTGCGTACGGACATTTCTGTTTTTGTCCGTTAGCCATGTTTTAATGTTCTAATGTGAATTCTACACACTGCATTATACATGAAGCCCCTGGTCTGCAGAGGAAGAAGGAGTGAAAAGATCAGAGAATAGTGTCAACCCCTGGCTAGGCGGGTAAATAAATTTTCTAAAGCCTGTAAGCTGTCTCCCATGCGCATGTAAAATAGTATAAATAGTGATCTTCTGATTTTGATGCTCATGTCTTACATGTACCAGACATTTTAACTGGCTTAAGACAAAATCATCTTTTTGTGAAATTATAAAAGTGTAAATTTCATGTGACCACAGTTTTGTTCTAGATGTATCGTATTTCAAGACCGGGCCTCAGTATGAACCAGGATTACCTATAATTCTAAAACATTGCTGTTTTTTCCTAGTTCTTTTGTAACCCTATTTTTAAGTCATGCCTAATTTCTCAGCTTAGGCACAATAAGAAACAAGTGCTCCCAGGCTGGAGGAGTAAAGTTTAGGCTAGAAAAAAGTGTATATGGAAAGGGGAAGTGAGTACTTATTGTGGTACTTTAGAACAAAATGGGCTCTCACCCTGTTTTGTTAGGCTTCATGTGGCATACAATCCTTTTATTGTTAAAAGAACAGAAATGTCAGATGCTCAAAACCAGATGCCCCCCACCCCATCTGCATTCCAAAAGAACACTAACTTGAGTGGCAGAACTATTCTGTAGCACTACCAACATTTAATCAGGATGCTTTCTGAATTTCAGCTGATCTCTAGAAGTGTCAATCAAAGATGATGTGACACTTTAACAGACAAATTAGGCATGTAAAATGATATTCGCCTAACATTTATGGCTGCAAGCTGAACTTTTCTTACTCCGATGAACAGATAAATGCACCTAGAACAAGGCATGGACCTGTTACTGAAAGTAGACTTCTTCCCTTAAAAACCAGATATATGCATCTCTCCATTTTCTTTTGAGTAAGTAAACTGATCCATTTCTTTAAGGGGAGTTGACAGCATTCTCTTTAGCCCTGGAATGTACTCTTTTTAGAGATATTGAACCTAGCTCCTCTGAATTCCCTTTGACCAACAGCACTAAGAGCCACTCTTCCGAGCATAACCACTGTGCAAGTGACTAAACCTAATCCAGAAGTAGAATCTTTACTCATGAGTCTTTCCCTATGATTTAAATAGTTACTGTTTAAATACTGTGTTAAATATATGGGGCACTCAATAACTGAAACAATAAAACAAAAAGGTATGCAAATAATTTTGCATCTATGTGAAAAATGTGTTACAGGTATAAGGAAAAAATATTGGATGCTTAGCTAATGACGAAACAAATGATTCACAGAAAGGCTCTTGACTTAACATGATGACAGAATACTAATACTCAATCCCAAAATACACAGTTTTGGAAACAGAAAAAACATTTCAACAACATATGCAACTGTCAAGAACCTATGCTTTAATCTGTCACCTGGAATATTTTGGCAATTAGGTCAGTGTTACTGCATTTTAAAAACAAGAGGTGTTTATTTGATTCCTGGACTCGGTAGCATGGTTACTGCTGTGGGAATTGTGTGGGAATGTTAAGCTGGATAATATTTTAAATATTGTGAGCAACCCCACTCCTTTATAATCTATATAGTTCTAATACCAAAATAGAGCAGGTAATTAGCTCTGAAAATCCACAGCACAAGTCAAGACCAATAGTCATGTTGTTTTTTTCTACCATAGATCCTCATTGAAGTGTAAATCAACCGAGTGGACTTTTCTTCCAAGACAGTTGATGCATGGCCTTGAATGACTTATGAGAGAATTACAGGAATTATTGTTGTGAAACAGAAGATGAGTCACCTCGCAAATGATCTAAATCAGAGCAAAACAATGCTCCTTGTGCTGTTAAGGTGATATTAATTTATTTTTTGCCACATCAGACAGCAGTCTTTATTTATCACTCTGAGTCTTACCCAGGTTATGTGCTTTTTTACTTTGCTAAAACATCAAAATTTAACAAAATGGTTTTATTTCCCATTTCTTACCTAATTAACCTGACAATGTTTCAAAATGTTTGACATAGTTACATTCAGTATTACTAGAAATTACCCAACAGATCAACATCAATATCTATTAAGGCTAGTAATCCAAATCAAGTCACAATCAAAGACAAAACAGGTATATTAATTCCAAAATGAAACCTAATGCCTTTCCTTTAAACCCAACTCCATCTATTTTTTAAATCTTTTGCATAAGCAGCACTAGGTAGGATGCTATTAAACTATAATGTTGCAGATTTCTTTGAAATATTCATTGTTAGATCTCTATTAAACTAATCTGATTTAGATTTGAATGTTCTTAACAATTATAGAACAATTTCAAATTAACTTTTTTTTACAGTTTTATAGCTCAAATATTATTAAAAACTGCAACCTTTATAGGAAATTTCAGTTTGCATTTTTATTTTTTTTATGGCAGATAAACAGTTTTAACTTGTGTTGTAAATTACTTTCTAATATTTTGGTACACAAGATGAAACCAGGAACTATTTTTAATTTATTTATGTTATACAGTACTTAAAATTCACTGTGTGTAAAATTTTGAAGGTGATACTTTGAAACTGTTGTCTGCAGTCAAACATTTTAAACTTCATTGTTTGGTTTTAGAACTAATGATCTGTTATGAATAATTTGAAGTGCTAATGGATGCAATTTAGAGACAAAGTTTTAACTTTCATTCATCTGTTAATGACACCCAGGTGCTTTTATCATTTCAACTAAATACTAATTTATTGCTGTAAAATACTGATAATTGTTTGTAAATATATATATATATATATATATATATATATATATATATATATATATATATATATATATGTATGTTTTTGTTATGTATCGTTAAATTCAGTAAAACAGGGGTTCTTTTAGAGAGTGGTAACTCTATGAATAGCCATGCATTCCTGAAATTGTCATCCTTACATATAATTTAATCTATTGTTACATGCTAATATCTGCATGTTATTTAGTTTTTATGAACTACTTAATTTGTAATCTCCTAATGTAAGCTGTATCTGTGAAATTTTTTGAAATCTGGAAATATCTATTACTTTATCTTGCATTAGTTCTGACTTGGCACAGCAAATTCTTGGAAATGTTAGCCTGTACCTAGCTATCAATATTAGCTGGTGGCTATGGATGTGGTAAAGTTGCTATGTATCATTTGTGATATTAGGATTCATTTTTAAATGGTTACTTCCTTGTTGTTACAGATATATTGTGAATTAGACAGGTGTAAGGTTACCCAGAAAGAGGAACGAGCACCCATTGGGTTAAAGGGTTTAAGAGGAAAACAAACTGTGTGATACATAGGAAACTGGTTAGCTGCCACAAAAGTATTAATTGAAAACCTAAGCATACTAGAGTTATTAAGTTGAGTAGCTTTGTGTGTGAGTCTGTGTGCTTTTGTGGCTATTATGCCCAACTTTTTGTTAAGTGAAGTGCTCTACTTACCCCATATATAAAGAAACAAATATCTATCCATAATGAACATCAGCAGTAAGAAGTCTTAAATAATTCCATAATCTATTCCATAATCTTTTTTATTTAAATTCCAGCTGTGTGATGTTTAAATTGCAAAAAGAAAAAAAAAACCAAAATCTTACTTTTTAAATAAATGTGAAAATTGTGATCTATGAGTCAGTGATGTAGGCCATACTATTGCATCAGAAAGCCTTCAATTAATTAATTATACAACCAAGTTCACAATGATTACTACTCAAACTGTTTAAAAAATGACTTGTTTCAGGACAAGACAGGTGTAATAAAGGTGCTATATAGCGCCCGACCCGGCACAGACTTACGCAGAGGCATGTGTAAAATAAACAGTTTCTTTATTTTTCTTCAACTGGAGGGCACATCTTCCCTGTAATCCCTCCAGCCACAACACAGTCCCACAAGCACTTAATATATCATAAACAACACTTCTTCTCTCCACCTTGGCACCACCACTCCTCTTCCCAGACAACCTCGTCCTCTTCCTCCCGATTCTGGCTCCTGAGTGGTGGATGCTGGCCCTTTTTATAGCCCACCTGGAAGTGCTCCAGATGCTTGATCACCTGCGGCTAATTGCACTTCCGGGTGGGGCTGCAGAGATGTCCAGGGGCCTCATGTATAAATGGTGCGTACGCACAGAAATGTTGCGTACGAACCTTTCCACGCTCAAATCGCGATGTATAAAACCTAAACTTGGCGTAAAGCCACGCACATTTCCACGGTAACTCATACCTTGGTGTACGCAATTTCTCCGCTCGGTTTTGCAGACTGGCGGCACCCAGCGTCAAAGCAGTGCTACTGTTCCTGTGTGATCACCCTTTCTTTCTTAGATCCACATTCCTGACGCGGCTTTATAAATACACTGAAACTAACTGCATATTGTTTATTAGTGTAATGCATCTGATTGTAATTAACCTGCAGCAATATAATGGTCCAGGAAATAGCCATAGTATTCCAAATACCATAACTGCTTTAGCGTTGTAACTTTCACTGCATCTTCTTCTTCTTTCAGCTGCTCCCGTTAGGTGTTGCCACAGCAGATCATCTTTTTCCATATTACTCTCACTGCACCACTCGGAGTATTTATATCACTGTATCTGAGTGGGAAATCACAGCAGCAGCTGATCGGAAAGAGAATTATCGGTACACAGCATGAAGCAGACGCTGCCTGAGCCAAGGCAAAACGCTTCAGAGACTTCCCTGTACGGACTTCGCGGTTTAGAAAAAGTTTCATCCCAAGAACTATAAATGCACTCAATCAGTCCATCAAGTGCTCCTTGTAGAACTGTTTGAACTTATAAGTACAATTACCTCACTGTAAACTTGCACTACAGTTATAATATTGCACAACCTGCGCCACTTTATGAAGCGTGTATTTACATATGATGATATCATTTTTAAGATGAAATGCAGCAAATTATGTTGATTATATTATACAGCTAAAATTTTAACTTCATTTAAATAATCTGTATTATAATAATTAAACATGTAAGGACACGGTGTCGCAGCGCTAGCTAGTTCAGGGATTGTTCCTGCATTGCATTGTATTCTTGCGCTGACGCTACACTGGAAAGATAGACGGATAGAATAATTAAACATGTACTACGGAGATATTTCAATGTTCCTGAAAAGTTTTGAAGAATCGGCGTTTTAAGCTTACAGATGGCTTAACGTCTATTACAGAGCTGATTGTGTGGCGATTGGGCATTTGGAGAAAGAAAAGTTAGGACAGGAATTGGAGGTTAGTACGTTTGAAAGAGACAGTACTTCTGTAATAAATTATTTAATCAAAGGTCGCACATGGCGCAGCAAGACTCTTGTGTGAGATATGAACAATCACTGCACCACCGTGTTCCCATGTTTAATCACATGCTTTCATTTCTATCATCATGAAAATGATATCACGTATACATCTCAGTATTTTAATTATTCAGAGAGCTGTAATATCACGAATGTAATGGATTCTGTGTCCTGTCGGAGAAAGAGAAAGAACGGAAGCACGTAGTGATTCACACACATAGAGCACATAGAAGATCAAATACAGAACAAAGCATTTAACGTGCTACTTGAGAAACTAGTAAAATAAACGATTTTAAGATGAAGTTTGTGATGTTCTACTTTAATGGCAAAATAAACTACATGATTAAAGTGGAAATTTCGAGATTAAAGTTGTCATTTCATGCTTTTTTCCCACTGTGTGCCTATTTGTTTTGTCTGTACCCTAATAAGCTTTCATATGACACTCAGACGGTAGGCTACGAGTCGCCTTTTCACGGCGACTTTGATATGTGATTTCTTTTTTATTTCGGGCACTGTGCGACTTTGTGAATTTGATCTTTCGAGTTTTTCCGACACTCTGTCACTCGATCAACTTTCTTTTGTTGATTATACCACTGTTTAAACCAACAAATAGTACGTTTTTCCTTTGTCTCCACTTGGTATTCGCTGAAATTCTTATATTTTCCCCTGTGCTTTTCCCATTGTCTTTTCACAGAAGGCTATTTATATTGATTTGCATATTCAAAGAGGCGTAATTCTGGGAGGAGTTGGGGCGGGACAGAAGGCGCGTGCACATGCGTTACTTTTCACGCTGATCGGGATTTATGTAGTGGAAGAACGTGAAAGTATGCGTGCGCACAGATTCCTGCATCTGGATTTTTCTGTGCGTATGCACAATCCCGCTTTTGTGCTTACGCCATGTTATAGTGTCAGTTCTACGCACGGCGTTATACATGAGGCCCCAGGTGGGTTCCTGGCTCCATGCAGCACCCCCTGGCGGCCACCCCAGCTCTCCACAGGGTTGTGGAGAGCTCCATCTCCCAGGAAACCCTGCGGGAAACTGAGGCACCATCATCAGCCAGGGAGGCTGCCACCAAGCTTCCCGGGGGAGGTAGTGATATGTCCATAGCTGCTCCCCCGGAACATATACAGAAGGGGCATCCCGGCCAGGCATGGGACCCGGCCGCCTGTCACACAGGCTATGTAGATGATTAATTTGCCCTTAGGTATTAACTTGAAATAAGAAATATTTAACCTATTCAGTCCGGAATATGTTCTGAATTTAGTAATAACACAAATATGGTGAAACAACTACAATAAATGCACCACACAACAGAAGACTAAATAACTATTATAACAAACAGCTACCGGTAATTAGATTTTAAGTCAGAATTAAATTTTCCTGTAAGGAATTAAATAAAAGTATTCATAGAAATAAAAAAAAATAGAAATTATTTACCAGTAAGGAAAGAGTAAAAGTTAAACTAGTATAGACTAAACATTGCTATGTTGCTATTTAATATTTTAATGTTATTTTTTTGTTTTTAAAGTGTCACATATAATAAATTAGACTCATGTATGACTACGTAGAAAAATAAAATAACTAAAACCTGACTGAATACTTGAGACAGGGACAGGTACATCATAAATGGAAATAAATTATTTAGTAATGACAGTGTGATGGACAGATGGGGATCTTGCTCCGACGGGACACCCTTTTAAAGAGAAGACTGGGGGAAGGGACATATAACCAGCAGTACCTCCCCTGGGACACGAGAGGGCAGCCCCCCTGGTTTACATTGGGGCCATGGAACTGGAGATTGGAAGCTCCACCCAGCAGGGGGCCGTGGCCACTACCAGGGGGCGCCTGCACAGCTCCGGAGTCTGGGCATGAAGCACTTCCGCCACGCACAGAGGTGCTGCCAGAGAAGGAGCTGAGTTTATATGCAGCACTTCTGCCACAACCGGAAGTGCTGCCAGATGTCAATCGGGAGACACCTGGAGCACTTCCTGGTGTAGTATAAAGGAGGCCGCCTCACTCCTTTTGGGAGCTTGAGTAGGGAGAAGGTGGACAATGCTTAGAGGAGTGGAGGAGGCAGAATAAAGAGAAGAAGAAGAAGAGAAAGAGAACTGTATATGGTGGTGATTGAGGCACTGTGTTGTGTGTAGAGCCTAAGGGGAATAATCGCTTCTGTCTTGAGACATTTGGTGTCCGTGTCTGACTGTGTCAGGGGTTCAAGTTCACAATAGGTAAGATAAAGGTGAGGAGAGTGGCTGTTTACCTGCAGTGTTTTCAAAAAAGTATTTGCTCTTCCCCAATTTTCATCTTCTTTTTTTTGGCTACTCCTGTTAGGGGTCTCCACAGCGGATCACCTTTTTCCATATCTTCCTGTCCTCTGCATCTTGCTCTGTCACACCTACCACCTGCATGTTCTCTCTCACTATATCCATAAACCTCTTGTTTGGCCTTCCTCTTTTCCTCTTGCCTGGCAGCTCCATCCCTAGCATCCTTCTCCCAATATACCCAACATCTCTCCTTTGTACATATCCAAACCAAAGCAATCTTACCTCTCTAGCTTTGTCTCTGCACCGTCCAACCTGTGCTGACCCTCTAATGTACATGTTTCTAATCCTGTCCATCCTCATCAACCCAATGCAAATCTTAACATCTTTAACTCTGCCACGTCCAGTTCTGTCTCCTGTCTTTGTCAGTGCCACTGTCTCCAACCCATATCACATAACTGGTCTCACTACCATCTTGTAGACCTTCCCTTTCACGTCTGCTGGTACCTGTCTGTCACAAATCACTTCTGACACTCTACTCTACCCACTCCATCCTACCTGCACTCTTTTTCACTTCTTTTCCACAAGCCAACCTGTGTATCATCAGCATAGCAGTGAAAAGAAATGTTAAATTTCCTAAAAATAGCTCCAATAGGGTGAAGGTATATAGAGAATAATGGATCCCTGAGGAACACCACATTTAAGACGAGCAGTAGACGAAAAAGAGGAATTTAAAGTTACTGAAAAGTGTCTACCAGTTAGATATGACCTGAATCAGTTAAGAGCAGCCCCTTTATGCCAAACAAGATGTTCAAGCCGCAACAGCAATATCTCGTGGTTGATAGTGTCAAAGGCTGCAGTCAGGTCCAGGAGGACAAGGACCGCAGCGCCACCTGAGTCAGTAATAATAGAGATGTCATTGAATACTTTAAGGAGGGCTGTCTCAACACCATGATAACGCCTAAAGCCAGATTGGTAGATCTCAAATAAATTATTGGAGTTAAGGTGATCAACCAATTGATTATAAATAATTCTTTCTAATATTTTAGCCAGAAATGGCAATTGGGATATCAGCAAAAATTGACTAAAACTCCAGGATCTAATTCTGCCTTTTTTTAGACCAGGATGCACTGCAGCATGTTTAAAAAATGAGGGCACAACCCCGGCACTAATAGAATTATTGATAATGGCTAGTAAAGATGGGCCCAAAACATCAAAGGCTTCCACTAAGAGGCATGGTGGTACAATATCCAGAGGACTGGGGTCTGGTTTAAGGGTGTCAATACAGTGGTACCTTGAGATACGAGTGCCCCAACGTACGAGTTTTTTTTTGAGATACGAGCTGTCACTAGATCGATTTTTTGCCTTGAGTTACAAGCCAAAATTCAAAATACGAGCCATCAAAGAGCTTGTCTCCGCATATTCCGTGGAACTGACGACGGAGGAGTTGACGGAACTACAGACGCGCCAACATACGGAGGTTCTACAGGAGATCAGTATCGCGGAGTAGGCAGAGGCGGAGGAGGTTACCTCATAAAGTGAGATAAAGGAAGTGTTTGCAATGTGGGAAAAAGTTTCGAACTTTAAATAAAAGAAACACCCTGAAAAAGTTGTAACTGATCGTGCAGCAGCGCTATTTAATGACACTTGCCTAACACTTGACTTTATTGAAAAGAAACATCCTGAAAAAGTTACAACTGATCATGCAGCGGCGCTATTTAATGACACTTGCCTAATGCTTGACTTTATTGAAAAGAAACCCTGAAAAAAATGCAACTGATCGTTCAGCGGCGCTATTTAATGACGCTTGCCTAATGCTTGACTTTATTAAAAAGGAACCCTGAAAAAGTTGCAACTGATCGTGCAGCGGTGCTATTTAATGACACTTGCCTAACATTTGAATTTATTGAAAAGAAACACCCTGAAAAAGTTGTAACTGATCGTGCAGCAGCGCTATTTAATGACACTTGCCTAACACTTGACTTTATTGAAAAGAAACCCTGGAAAAAATTGCAACTGATCGTGCAGCGGCGCTATTTAATGACACTTGCCTAACTCATTTCAGAAACATTCTAAAGGAGGACTAAACAAAGCTCCTTGGATAGGTTTCTATTGAAATGACTTGAGAATGAAAGTGAGGAAAACGTGGCAAAAAAGAAAAAAACTAGTGAAAAAGAAAATTAAGTTAAGCAAAAGTGAAAGAAAAAAACATTACAATACGCTAATCGGCTTCGCCAACATCTGTTTATTTCTTGAGATTCTCTTTTATGTATTAGGTTTTATTTTGTTTGTATACAATATTTGTCCATTATAAATACATTTTTCTTATGTTGAAAACAACAAAAAACTTGGGGTGTTTTTTTGGGGGCTGGCATGAATTAATCTCATTTCAATTAATTTCAATGGGGAAAATTGATTTGAGATACGAGCATTGTGACTTACAAGCTCGGTCATGGAACGAATTAAACTCATATCTCAAGGTACCACCGTAGTTCTTTTTAGCTGTGAAAGTGAGACAGGATCAAAAGATTCGAATACAATACCATGATTAACAGTAGGAAGTTCATAGTCAGTTGGAACAATACCACAACAAATTTTATCAATTTTACTGACAAAGAATAAAAGAAATTGCTCACATGAAAGAACAGTGCTATTTAATCCCATCACAGAATGAGGGTGAATGGCCGCATTAATTGAATTAAATAAGACCCTAGGATTCTTAGAATAACAGGAAATTAAATCAGTGAAGAAATCATGTTTAGATTTCTTAACTGCAGCCTGGAATTTGAATAGAGGAATCCTAAAAATCTGTTTAGAAGCAATCAGACTTTTTTCCAATGCCGTTCTGCAGTTCGACAGGCGCAGCGCAGTGATCGCGTAGTTTCATTTAGCCAGGGAGCAGGTCTTCCCTTATTACAGCGTGTCTTGAGAGGAGCAATTGAGTAGAATTAAATTCCAAGACAGAATCATCGATACAATCATATTGGACATGCACATCAAGGCTAGAGAATATGGTTTTAAAATCAGATATAATAGAAGAATTTAAAAAGTGAGAGCAGCGTGAAGCACAATTAGTAGTAGGGACATCTACAGTAATATTCAAATCCATCATTATAGAAAAGTGATCAGTAAAAGAAACATCGCATAAATCAATATCATTAACACTAGAATTACCAGAGCCTACAAAAAAGATCCGTCCCACCTTAAATCGCTTCTTAAATCCGTTCACACCTCTCCGCCAGCGTCCTTTGTCCTCTAAATGTGTAGATAAAGACAAGCTGCAAACAGCCGGCTATTCCATCCCCCACCGAAATAATAGATCGTTATTTGGAACACACGCATTTCATGTGTGTTCCGTTTTCTACAGTAATCTGTGTAAACACATTTTTAAAACAGAAACATTTTTCATATTCTAGTAGTAAATGACAAAATGTAGGCATAAACTATATAATGTATGAAGCCTGAAGTCCAAATATCAAAGAAACACTTTCACGAAAGGTACAAATATAACAGAACAAGTGCGCTTGTATTCAAAAATATAACTGCAGGGAAAAAAAGCCGCCTTAGTGTGCGACATTGACATTCATTTACTACAACAGCTCTGTGGCGCAACAGTATCAGTTGCTGACTGGGAACCAAAAGGTCACGAGTTCAATCCTGCACGACTGCTCTTATTTTTACTATTTTAGAATAAAAAGATACATTTGATTTCAGTCTGTAACAGCCGGTGTAATTTATGATATTTGTAAAGGTTAGCTTTGTTTTTGTTTTTTTTTTTATTCACTTTTCTCTCAGTCACATTCAGGATCCTTCCCTACCCCATCTGACACTGCTGTTTTCACATAAAGACGCGCTATAGCTCTGCAATGTATCATGATACATACGACCGTGTGTTTTTTTTCCCCCAATCTTGCCAGACCCCACATGTTGCTGTATGCTGTTTCTTTTGTACTCCAGGACATGCAGAGGAAAGCATAGTAAATAGCAGTAACTTCAGCGCTATATGCAATCATCAGACACTCCCCATCTGACACTGCTGTTTTCACATAAACATGTGCTACAGCTCACCTAAGGAGTGCCTTTCCTACTTTTACGACATGTGTACTTGTGTTGCAGTGTACACACCTCTCTGTGCTATGGTTCCTATTACACTGAACAAGCACTTGTAATTTGCAGCTCTATTCATTATCTCAAAACAGATATATGTGACGTTTTGAAGAAATCATTTTATGACGCGAATAGTACCAATCAGAAAACATCATCGAAGTAATGCAATATTATTTGAAAATGAACAGCGTCAGATTGGGTGTGATTTATACTGGCGCTGTTACTTAGAGTCAGATCAGAAGCTGAATAAGCTCCTGTTCTGACTCTAAGTAAAAAAGCATGAATTAATCAACAGAAATAACCGCGATCGACATTTTAAACTTAACGATTTACAGTGCATACCAATTTATAAATTTTATGTCTGTTTGAGGTTACAAAGAAAAAAAAAACACATCCTCCCCAGCGGGGTATCGAACTTGGGTCTCTACGACGCAGCAGGGCTGCCGTGTTCTGAGTCAGCAAATCTCAGCGTTACACCACAGAAGATGTTGTTACAGCCTTGAACCTTTTGTGAAAGTGTTTATTTGATGTGTGGTCGTCATGCTTCACACATTGTATAGTTTATGCTTACATTTTGTAACATGTATTACTAAAATATGAAAAAGTTTCTGTTTTAAAAATGTGTTTACACAGATTACTGTAGAAACGGAACACACATGAAATGTGTATGTTCCAAATAACGATCTATTATCTCCACTCTAAAACTCCAGTTCAGTCACTCCCAGATAATCAAACAAGGCATGAGCTGGGAAAACTTAGTGAACGTTTTGCGATGGTGGGGGATGGAATAGCCGTTCTTTTTGCTGCTCGTCTTAATCGGCACATTTAGAAGACAAAAGAGAGGTGAGAACGGTTTTAAGGTGGGCCGGATCTACGAGTTTTTTCGTAGACTCTGGTAATTCTAGTGTTAACTGAAATATCACGTGCAAGAATGAGATCAAGGGTGTGACTGAGAGAGTGAGTTGGCATATTAATATGCTGGATAAAATCAAATGATTCCAATAGTGATAAAAAGTCATTAACCAAAGGTTTCGATTGACAACAAACGTGAATGTTAAAATCACCAAGCAATAAGTACTTTGTCATGGGAGAGGGTGATATCAGCCAGGAGATCAGAGAATTCAGAAATGAATATATCATTAATTACAGGAGGTCTATAAACCACAGCAAACAACAAAGAAAGGGAGCTGCACACTTCGAAAAGTTGCAGTTCGAAGCTACTAAAAGGACCCTTTGTAAGACTCCGACACAAGAACATACTTTTAAAAACAGTGGTAATGCCCCCACCACGACGAGTCAGACAAGGAGAGTTTAAAAATGAATAACCTGATGGTACCAAGTCAGTAAAACATGAAGAGTCACCATTACAGTGACTCTTGCATTACATTACATTACATAGTCTCATTACAGATCACAATGTCATCCGCAAACATCATAGTCCATTAGTCCATAGAGACTTCTGTCTAATCTCCTCTGTCAACCTGTCCATTACCATTGCAAATAAGAAAGGGCTCAGAGCTGATCCTTGATATAATCCCACCTCAACCTTAAACACAACCGTCACTCCTACCACAGACTCCACCACTATCTCACTTCCCTCGTACATATCCTGTATCACTCTTACATACTTCTCTGCCACTACCGACTTCTTCATACAATACCACAGCTCCTCTCTAGGCACCCTGTCATATGATTTCTCCAAGTCCACAAAGACACAATGCATCTACTTCTGTCCTTCTCTATACTTCCCCATCAACACCTTCAGAGCAAACATCACATCTGTAGTGCTATTTTCTGGCATGTACCCATACTGCTGCTCTCTATCATTACCTCTCTTTTTATCCTAGCTTCCACTACTCTTTCCCATAATTTTATGCTGTGGCTGATCAATTTATCCCTCTGTAGTTACTACAGTTCTGCACATCACCCTTATTCTTAAAAATTGGCTAAAAACTCCACTGCTATCTCTCTTAAACACCTCCGTGCTTCCACTGGAATGTCATCTGTACCAATAGCCTTCCCATTCTTCATCCTCTTCATAGTTGTCCTTACTTCCTCCTTGCTAATCTATTCCACTATCTCCATATCATCCCACCTCTCCCTTCACCTCACACCTTTTCTCCTTGTACTCCTGTCTACTTTCTTTATCTCTCTGATTCTCCCACTTCTTCTTTGCCAATCTCTTTCTCTGTATACTCTCCTATACTTCCCCAAACCACCACCAGGCTTCTTTGTCCACCTTCCTCTGTCCAGATGTCACTCCAAACACCCTTATAGCTATCTCCCTTACCAGTTCTACTGTAGTTACCCAGCTATCTGGTAACTCTTCACTGCCACATAGTGGCTGTTTACCTCCTCTGTGACCTTCACTTTACAGTCTTCCTTTTTCAACATCCACCATTTGATCCTTGGCTCTGCCCTCACTTTCCTACTCTTCTTGATTTGCAACGTCATCCTACAAACCATCATCCTACGCTGACTAACTATGCTTTCCCCTTTCACCACTTTGCAGTCTCCAATCTCCTTCAGACTGCCCTCCTCCATAGAATATAATCCACCTGTATGTATCTTCCTCCACTCTTGTACATATATCTGTGTTCTTCCCTCTTCTTAAAATACGTGTTCTTCACAGCCATGTCCATCCTTTTTACATAATCCACTACCATCTGACCTCCTTCATTCTTCTCCTTGACACCATACCTACCTATTATCTCCTCATCCTCCCTGTATCCTTCACTGACATGTCCATTGAAATCTGCTCCAATCACCACTCTCTCTTCCTTGGGTACACTCACCACCACTTCATCCATCTCATTCCAAAAATATTCTTTATTATCCATCGCACACCCAACTTACAGGGCAAGTACTAATGACATTCATCATCACACCTTCAATTTTCAGCTTCATAATCAACACTCTGGCAAACAGTCTCTTCACCTCCAAAACACTCTTGACATACTGTTCTTTCAGGATAAACCCTACACCATTTCTCCTCCTCAACACATAAGTGAAATCATCCTGTAATAAATGTGGCCATCTTTACCTGGTAGCAACCATTGAAAATGTTAGCTTATTTGTATGGGCTTTGTCCATTACAGGCATTTTGAAGTTTATTATCCTCGAGATGTTCCATTATCCTAAAGCATCTATTGGCTGTCTGAAATACCATCCACGATATGTATGATATGTATACATAGATTAAAGAGAAAATTAACTACCTAGTCATCTCACCTACATCCACTCCAACCTGAATTCTAAGCTATAATGAGCATCTTCTGGATTCTTTAAAGCTCAACAAATGAACATTTGTGGAAATCACACATGGCATCATCTGGCCTATTTTGCACTTCCAAAGGATCAACACCAATACCCCAGGTGTTTAAAAATGATTTGTAATTAAATGTAGTATTTGGTTACTGTTCCAATATGTGAATGAAATATTCCTAACTTAAGTAACACTTAAGGTTCAGGGGATTTTTTGTAACTTCTGGTTTCTGTTTATATCACTGTTCTCCTTGCGGTCAACAAAGTGATTTAACACACAGGCCAAGTTTGTTAGAAATGTATCAAAACACTAAGAAATGATTTTCTTAATGGTTACGGTGTTTTGATTTTCACATTGAAAGTGATTTCAAGGAAATCATTTGTAAGACTGTACAAAGAAACTAAAAACAACCAAAATGCTTTTTCTCATTTGGTTGGTGTAATTATTGCACCTGGTGGAAAACATAGCTTTCTGGTTATTCTAAAATAACAATATTGTAAAATTAAAAAGTAAAATATCTAAAAAAATCACTACCACATTAACTCTGCCATTGTGTCACTTTTAAGCTGTGCAATGATCCCCCACCTTGAATGAATGTGGCAGCTCCCCTGTCCTGAGAAAACTTTAGAATTTTGGTTCTTTCACAGCAAATTGAGTCAATCTGTAAATATTTCCAGTAGCTTCAAGATGAAATCAGTCTTAGACTACAGCTATCAAACTGATAAACAAATTTCTAAATCATCTTAACACTAGAATCCCTGAAGCCTACGAAAAAAAAACACATAATCCCAGCCCACCTTAAATTCCTTTGCACCTCTCCATCAGTGTCTTTTGTTTTGTTATGCAAGTGTTGTTACGGTTCTGCCTTTGTCCAGAAATGGTTTCATAAGCTTTATGACCTTAGTCTTGGAAAGTCTTTCTCCCATGTTGTGACTGTGATCTTTTCCTGAATAAGATCAAACACAGTTGCATAGTGTGTGACAGGAGCTTCCACCTGCAGCTAAAGTCACTTCAGTACACATGTACGTTGTCAGAATGCTCGTGTCGATCAAACACAGGAAGCACTGCAGTCTAGTTGTGACTTTATGCTGTAGGAAGCTAACTAAATAAATCAAGGTAAACAATATTTGATGTGGCTTATATATAAGTAACATATACAAGTTTTTCATATAAAGACCATCACAAAACATAATCACAAACAGAACTTTGCACGATACTTTGGTGAGGTCTGTAAGCCCTACTGTTTCATTGAAGGACACGTGTGGGGCAGACTGACTGGCAGGATGATGCCTGACCTCTTGCTGCATCCAAACGGTGCCATCTTTCGCCTTTACCACTGGTGCAGCTGCGTTGTTCTTATATGTGAGTGGACGTTTCTTGCAGGGAGGGCTTCTGTTCTCTTTCTCCGATGTAAAACCCTCATCCTCATCTGAGTTCACCTCTGTTATACCACGTCTTTATTTAAAAACAGCAGTGTCAGATCGGGGTGAGCATGAACGTGACTGAGAGAATAAAACTGAATAAAAAAAAAAAGCTAACCTTTGTAAAGTACCATAAATTTACACCGGCTGTTACAGACTCAAATCAAAAGTATGTTTCTATTGTACAATAGTAATAATAAGAGCAACTCACTACTCAAAATGGTAATTCTGGAGATCACCTGGATTCAATCCTGAGACTTCTTGATTATGAGTTCTTACTGTTGCGCCACTCAAGCAGTCATGTCATTGGCGTACCCTAAACCGATTTATTTTTCTTCTGTTATATCCTTGAATAAAAGTGCACTTGTTTTGTTATATATGTACCTTTTGTGAAAGTGTTTATTTGATATATGGACTTCAGTCTACACACATTATACACTTCATGTATACATTTTGTCAATTATTGCTAAAATATGAAAAACGTTTCTTTTTTAGTTATGTGTTCAATACTTCTTGCATTTCTCGCATTTCCTGTCATCCTAAGTTTTCATAGATCGTTGTACACACGGAACACACATGAAATGTATGTGTTCCAAATAACAATATATTATTTACCCTATACAACTCCAGGGCACTTCACTCCCAGATAAAAAACACTTGAGCTGTGAGAACTTTATGCCCTTTCTGCGTCAGTGAGGGGATGGGATATCAGGCTGCTTGCTACTTGTGCTGGTCAACACATTTACAAAACAAAAGACGCTAATGGAGAGGTCCAAAGGAATTTAAGGTGGGCCGGGATTACAGGTTTTTTGTAAACTTCAGTGATTCTAGTGTTAAAGTCACTATTGAATCCAAAGCTGGGTAGAGACAAGAATTATATTTTTCTATTACAAAAATGCCACTAAATCTTTAGGTTTTGTAAAACATAATTTTTAAAGCCTCATTTATTCATGTCTAGTGATGAGAGAAATTATTTCTGCAAAATTGAATTTTCAACAAAATTCAGTGTTTTTGCAAAAAAACTGACAAAACATTTTTCAAAACAATATGCAATTGAAACAAGAAGAAATGCATTTGGTTATTGTCTGGAAGCATTTTCATGCATTAATTCCCCTGTGCTTTTGCTCTCATTTATTATTTAAATAAACACCTTGAATGGAAAATATCAGACACATTTTCTGTCATATACAAATGTTTTGTTGAGTTTCCAGATATGTTGTGGTAGTATGACTACCAATTTGCCAATTATGATGAAAATGTTGATAGTCACAATCCTAAAGGCGCTTTGGAGAAAGAAAACAACCCTAAAGGTCTATAGCACTTGTAGTGTACATTTTCTCAGCCTATTCTGTGGGAATCATGAATCAAGACAGATCAGTTGCTTGGCAGCTGCAGGAGAAGGGGGTAGGTAGATTCCCATGTAGTGAGATTTTCTTGTGGAGAAAACACATTACCCCATCCTGGACTGTCACTATGATGTGATGGTGGGGCTTGAAGACCTTAGTGATGCTCAGTGCTAGCTCATCTAGAGCTTTGTGTTCCTGGTAGGGAGTCTCCCTGGGAGAATAAGTTTGGGCTGAAAGGTCAGACAAAGAACATTTCACACACTGACCCTCTTGAAAATACAAATTAAAAATGAGTGTACCCTGCACAGTATAGGGTTAATGAGACCCACTTCTGGAGCCAGACCTGGAGGAGATGTTCACCAACGAGAATCTGATGGTCAGGCAAGCCACATCATAAAGGGTGAGGGTCAGGAACAATGCCAGTTTAGTGCCAGAAAATACCTGGATGGAATACATTCTGGCAATGGAGACTGGCTTTGGGAACTTGGAATTTTACCTTTCTTGTACGAAAACAGCCTGAGCTGGATAGGAGGTGGAAAAGTACCAGCTAGATATAGATGTCACTTCCACACATAGCACAGGTTCTGGAAACAAACTTCTTGATCAGAGGTGGTCTCTCTCCTATTTTGGAGTTAGCATGTGTGAAAGACATCAGGTGATGGTGTGTATAATCACAAGCCCCCAGCTGAAGGCTGTGCAGTTGGAGCCGTTGTTTGTGGATATGCATCAAACAACTGTTTAGAGTAGTTGGCCTTCTTAGAGAAGGTGGGTGAGGTGCTTCAAAGGGTGACACCCACTGACTCATTAGTCTTACTGGGTGACTTCAATGATAATATTGACAATGGAGGAGCATGATTAGTAGGAATGGCATACTGGATCTGAACCAGAATGGTGAGCTTTTATTGGATTTCTGTTTTAGTCACAGATTGCCTATAACAAACACTATGTTTCAACACAAATAGGCTCATAAGTGTTGTTGGTACCACAGCACCCTGAATTTGTGTCATTGAACTTAAGGCCATATGTTTTGAGTACTCTGGTGATCGTAGGAGGCAGAGCTGTTAACTGATCACCACTTGGTCATGAATTGGATTGAAAGCAAGGTACAGTAATCCCTCACCTATCGCGGGGGTTACGTTCCAGATCCCCCCGCGATAAGTGAAAATCCGCAAAGTAGCGACCTATATTTATTTTATTATTTATACATATTTTAAGGCTTTATAAACCCTTCCCACACTCTTATAAACCTTTCTCACTCTCTTGTTAACCTTTCCCACGCTCTTATAAACACTTCCTATGCTCTTAAACACTTTCTACATTCTTAAACACCTCAGACCAACACTGCACACTGCACGCAGCGATCAGACGTCAATGTGTCTGCACTCGCTTTGTGAAGGGGGGCAGCTGAACTCATGCTGAGCAGAAATGGACTTTGTGCTGCTTCTGCCAAAATGCCTACTTGTCGCTCTGTGCGTGAAGAAGGATTGTGTGTGTGTTATGGTGATGTGAGAGCTGAACGCACCTTCGCTCAAACCCCCCCTTCCTGGAAGCACAGTATGCTCCTGCCACTTCGCATTGTCAAGGGGGTGGGGAGCTGAATGAACGCTAAGGAGAAGTGGACTTTGTGCTGGCTTTGTGCTGCTTGTCGCTCTGCGTGTCAATAATTTTAAGCCTGTACATCACCAATTTTCCTGTCTCACTGTCTTGTCTTGCGTGAAGTTAAAATGTTTTATAATAGTGAGATGTTACTCATATCCTTAGCCCGACATCCACATATCATATGTGTTAACAAAGTGTGTTTTATAAGTTTACATGTGTTTAAAGCATGTGGGATGGGTATTTTAAGGCTTAAACTATAAAAATGTTTATTTATATGGTCTTTCTATATCACAGATATTCTCCTGTTGCTGATGGGTCTGGAACATAACTTCCGCGATAGGCGGGCAATCACTTGTATTTAAAAACCCGCGAAGTCGTGAATCTGCGAAAAGTGAACCGCGAAGTAGCGAGGGATTACTGTATATAGGCTGGATAGATCAGAGAAGCCTAGACAAGCAGTTAGAATTTTCTGAAAATGTCTGGCTGAGGCTTCTGTTCATGATGAGTTCAACTTCTGTCTCCTAAAGAATGTCTCCCATGTGCACAGTGACATTAGGGATATTGAGTCTGAATCAACCTCATTAAAGGTCCTTCTTGCAGAATGGTTCAACCTGGTGGACATGCCCTCCTACCAGAAGGCCGTATTGGACATGTCCGGCAGTGGAAATCCCATCACTGTTACTGAAGTTAACAGTGGGTGGATGAATTATTATTAGATGTTGAAAATGCAGAACATTGTTGGGAAAGTGTGGTTAACATGTCTATTCAATGTTACATGGAAGACAGGTGAAGCTCACTTGAAATGGCAGACTGATGTGGTGGTGCCCAGATTTAAGAAAGAGGACCAGAAGGTGTGTTCCAACTACAGAATGATCACACTCCTCAACCTCTCAGGTAAGGCATCTGCTAGTGTACTTGAGGTAAGAATCTGTCTGATAATTGAGCTAAAGAATAGGGGGAATATTGTGGATTCCGTACTGGTCATGTAACTATAGACCAGCTCTTCTCCCTGTCTCAGTTGGTGGATGGTGCATTTAGTATGATAACCCAGTCTACATGCTTTTTCCATATGTACAAAGCACAGATGACCAAGTCCCACAGCATGTGTTTTGGGAGGTGCTGCAGAAACAAGGCAGTTCTTGTGTACTGTTCATTCCTTATATTAACTGCAGTGACAGCTGTGTCTGAATACATGATGTTAAGTTGAATTAATTCACTGTGGGCGTCAGACTCTGTCAAGGCTGTGTCTTGTCACTACTCCTGTTTGTAGTCTTCATGGACATGATGTCAAGGTGCAGCCAATGATGTGAGAGTGCCCAGTTGGGGAGGATAGGAGTAGCACTGTTACTTTTTGCAGATGATGTTCTTCTCTTTGCCTGATTGTGACCTTCAGCATATACTTGAGCGAGTATAAAGATGAGGATCAGCACCTCTAAGCCAAAGGTCAAGGTTCTCTTTTAGAAAAGAGTAGAGTACTCTCTCCAGGATACAAGGTAACAACAGCCCTTAGTGGAGAAGCATCTCGGGATCTTGTTCACAAGTGACCAAAAAAGGGAATGTGAGATCAACAAATAGATTGAAGAGGGAGTAGATGTTCTGCAAGCACTGTACCAGTTCATGGTGGTGAAATATGAGCTAAGCTTAAAGACAAAACACTCGGTTTGCCGGTTGATCTACATCCATGTCCTCACGTATGATTAAGAGCTGTGGGTAATGACTGAAAGAATGAATTTGTGAGGGCAAGTGGCAAAAATGAAGTTTCTTACTAGGGTAGCTAAGCTGACATTCAGTAATAGGGTGAGAAGCTCAGCGAGAGCTCAGAATACAGCTGCTGCTCCTCTGGATCAAGTAGAATCAATTGAGATGGTTTAGGCATGTTGTAAGAAAGCCCCTCTGTCAGTTCTCCCTAGAGTTGTTCTGAGCACGTCCCACTTGGAGATACTGCGGTAGACCCAGGACACACTGTAATCTACTGCTAATATGACTTCCTAAGAAAGAGATTAGTAAATTCATAATCCAGTAGCAAGAATTCTAATAAGAAAAAGAAAATTTGAGCATGTCTCACCTGTTTTAACTTCATAGTGTACCTTGCTTGCCTATGTCATTTAAAATTGATTTTAAAATATTATTAATGGTTTATAAAACTCATATTCTCCTTCCAATATTTTAGAGTGTCTGTCCCACCAGATTTCCAATCTTAACCTTAAATCTTCTAATAGTGATTTACTTGTTATTCCAATAGCTAACTATAAAAAAGTGGCAAGGTGGCCTTTTGATGTTATGTACTTTACTGACAGAGATACGACAGGATAATGCAATGGAATGTTTTAAAAGACTTCTAAATACCCTCTTTTTAATTTGATTGTTTATAGCTGCATTTCAGCTCCTTCATCTAACAGATTATACATGCATATAAATATCAAATTCTTTATGGATTTACAATCCTTATTTAACCTCTACTTTTCTCTGCTTTCTTTTCAAGTATTTGAATCACCACCATCACCTGATAAAAGTATTGTGCAGCTGCCTGTGATGCTGGAGCATAAGTAGATACTCTAACTGTCAACAAGACCCAGTACATCAAAATATCCTAAGGCAAAGCTTAAAAACAACAGTAGATTTATTTTAGATAGAATTCCCACCGGGGACTGAGAGGTCCTTTGGGCATGGAATCCTGTAGGTGTTATTTTTTTTCTCCAGCATTTCATCTGTAGAGGTTTTTCCTTTGTTTTTTCTGTCCTCTTTTGCCATCTGGCCATAGCTTTGGACTTATCTTTAGAATATAATGAATCTAAATATAAGGACTCTGCTTTTTCTATTACTTGTGGATCTATATTATGTATATATATATATATATTTGATTTATTCTCATCTATTACTATGGTTATGTTAATTTTTATCTTGTTCTAATTTGTTTTTTTTTCCTTGAGCTACATCCCTTGTATGAGTATGTGCTATATAAATAAATGTTGTTGTATGCCCATTTTATCATGATCTCTTTCACTCAAATCTTAAGCTGGAACAAGGCAAACTCTTGAATCAAACACTTCAAGCTCGCAAGTTAGTTAAAACCTGTAAATTGTAAAACATTGTAAATGGTCACACAGAGATGAGTCACAATGTTTGAATTAAGAAGTGGTACACTTATTAATACATAACTTTCAAAATATCACAGATGCACTGCAAAGGTATATAGTATTTTACACACCAACATATTGTGTTTCCTATCTTTAACTAAACAATATCTATAGATGGAGTAGGAAACTGACAGAAACAACAGTATCATGCACTTCCAAGGTTGTTTACAGATGTTAGAAAAACAATGGGTAGAGAGCATCCACTCTCAAACAAAGAAAAAATGATCTCATACTGCCCATATGCAATGTCCAAAAAAATTGTAATAACCTCAAACGAAAATCACCCAGGAAAAAAGGGCAGCAGAAAATCAAAAGCTGTCTATTGAATTTCTATAATTAAACACATCAAATTCCATACAGTACTTTTATCAGTTGTCATGCATGCATGATGGGGCTCTGAGAAGGTAAGAAATACTACCTTGGGAAGGGAGGGTGCGCACATTGGAGGATGGCACCTAGCCCTGCCCACAATGCCTGGAGAATGTTCTGCCCCTTCTGTCATGGACAGGACAAAATGGCCAGTCCCTAGTAGAAGGTGTTCATTTTGGACTTGGCCCTCAATGGTGACAGAGCTTCCACTGACGTATCATGCTTTTTGAATGTGAAAGCCTTTGTACTGGAGTACCAAACAGACTATGTACTGTTTTTGTGGGTTTTTTTTCTAAATAAATGGGGTTACCCGGTTGGCACCCCAACCTTTCTTGTGGAATCCTCAGTCTGTCCACTCAGGCACAAAATGGCATAGTTGGCAGGATGGCCATACTAACAGACTCCCAACCCAAGGTTCAACAGCTGGTCAAACAGCCTGGCCAGCTAAAATTACAGTTACTTGCACAACCAACCGAACTCAGAGCAAAGGCTAGACAAATGGTTATTGAAGCATAACTTGAAAACATTGTCCCCAATCCAGGTTCTCTTTCTCATGTGCTCAGGGGATGAAGTTGAGTATATCTTTTTTTTTATTATTTTTTTTTTTTTATTATAAATATTTATTTTATTAATTTTCATTGTAATCATTCCATACAAACAGATCAATTTATAACCCAACAAATTTGAAAACAAATCAAACCCCACCCCTGAGAAGGAGAGCTTAGCTAAAGGAAAATTTCTTTAAGCTTTTTAATAAGGCAACATTAGACAAAAGAAGGGGAGAAGTAAATATCTATATAAATAAGAGATGGAGAAGGGAGTTAAATGCAATAATAGTTATTTCTCTTATTCTAAAATAATATTGATTAAATCCTGCCATGTTTTGAAAAAATTTTGTACAGATCCTCTAACTGAAAATTTGATTTTTTCCAATTTCAAATAATATAAAACATCGGTTTCCCACTGACTTATAAGAGGAGAATTAGGATTCTTCCAATTTAACAAAATAAGTCTGCGTGCCAAGAGTGTAGTGAATGCAATCACCGTTTGCTTGTCCTTCTCCAATTCCAGTCCATCTGGAAGGACACCAAACACAGCTGTTAGTGGGTTAGGAGGGATTGTGATACTAAGGCTGTCTGAGAGGCACTTAAAAATTTTTGCCCAAAATGATGTTAGTTTGGTGCAGGCCCAGAACATGTGACCCAGTGAGGCAGGAGCTTGGTTGCAGCGCTCGCAGGTTGGATCCTGGCCTGGAAACATTTTGGACAGTTTTAAGCGAGACAGATGAGCTCGATATATAATTTTTAGTTGAATAATTCTATGCTTTGCGCATATAGAACTCGAGTGAATTCTCTGCTTTGCTACCTTCCACTCCTTTTCTGATATATTGATTAAGAGATCTTCTTCCCAATGTCCTCTTGGGTCTTTGAAAGGTAGGGACTCTAATAAGATTTTATATATTGCGGAAATAGTGTTTGTTTCCTCGGAATTGAGCAGTATTTTTTCCAGCATTGTGGAGGGTGCAAGGTGGGGGAAATCGGGCAATTTCTGTTTAACAAAATTTCTAATTTGAAGATAGTAAAAGAAATGTGTAGCTGGGAGGTTAAATTTTGAACGTAATTGTTCAAAAGATGTAAATATGTTGTCTATATAAAGATCTCTGAGCATTTTAATCCCAAAACTTTTCCAGGTATTAAAAACTGGATATACTTGCGAAGGTTGAAAGAGGTGGTTCCCTTGCAGAGGTGCCACTGATAAAAGATTTTCCATCTTAAAATGCTTCCTAATTTGGTTCCATATTCTGAGTGAGTAAAGCACAATTGGGTTATTAGTATATTTGCGATAACTTTCATTTATTGGAGAGCAGAGCAGGGAATATAAAGAAGTACTACAGGATTTTACTTCTATTGCAGACCAAGCCTGGGTATGTGCATTTATTTGTGTCCAGGTTTTTATGGCTTGTATGTTTGCTGCCCAGTAATAAAACTGAAAATTAGGTAAAGCCATGCCACCTTCTGCCTGAGGTCTTTGTAGGGTCGCTCTTCGGATACGTGGGTGTTTTGAGTTCCAAATGAATGAGGTTATTATTGAATCTAACTGTTTAAAAAACGATTTATTGATATATATTGAAATGTTTTGAAATAAAAAGAGAAGTTTAGGAAGGGTATTCATCTTAACAATGTTAATTCTTCCGGCTATAGTGAGATGAAGGGTTGACCATCTATGCAAGTCTTGCTTAATTTTTTCCATACAGTTAGGTATATCTGAGCACACTATGGTCTTATGTATCTTCTGCAAGATGCCTCAGGCCTCGACATACTTTTGCGGAAACACAAGTTGGCGGAGACCATCAACTCTGTCACTGGAGTGGTGGACACCATCGTGACTGAACTTGGTGTCATAGAGAATGCCTCCCAGAAGTGAAGCAGGATTAGATTGAATTAGAAATGAAATGAATGCTGGACTTGGGGGTTATTGAGGAAAGTCATAGCTCCAGGAATAGTTTTATAGTTTTGGTGCCCAAACCTGACAGGAGTTGACACTTTTGCAATGACTACTATTGGCTGAACTTAGTGCTCTGTTTCAATGTCTATTCCATGCCCTAGGTGAACAATCTCCTGGAGCACCTGGGTATCCTGGCTTTGCACCCTATATATGACAAAACTGTACTTGGAGATTCCCTTGATAGCACTTACTTCTATTATAATGACGTGCTTTGAAAGGTTCACAGAGGAAACTATATTTTCTGCTCTCCGCATCTCCCTAACATACTTGGATAAAAGAGATATATATGTCACAATGCTCTTCATAGACTTTAGTAACGTATTATTGTAAATATGGACAAAGCAATGTGCTGGTCAAATCATTTTTGTGATCAAATTTCTGTGTTATTTTAAAAATCATTGGGCATAATTAGTAATAGTGAAATACAGTATTTTTAACGCCATTAAATACTCAGCTCTTCCTATTTCATAATCCAACTCTGAGTAAACAAAGATATTACTGAGGGGGAAGACACAAAATAAAGCTTTCCAGAAATCTAAAGATAATGAAAAGATTTCCAGCTGAAGACTAAGGCCAACTTGCAGCAACTATAACCAGAAAGAGTAGTCTATGCAGGAAAGAAGTTGGAGAATGTGTTGGAAAGTCCAAAAGAAGAAATATTTCTAGACAGAGGAAGTGTGTAAGAAAGAATAGATGAAACATTCAGACAGTACCAGTAGAAATCTAGAAATATGGGGAATTTTGAAGAAGTGACCTATGGACTTGGAGTAAGAGGAGAAAACACAAAGGATTATCCAACAGAGCCATAGAGAAACATCTGAAATGAAATAAATACAATTTACAAATGAAGGCAGTATTAACAGAGTCATTCATTTGAATGGTGAAAATGGCTGAGTTTACCATTTAAAAAAGAGGGAACAATAACTGATTCCAAAATGTTCAAGGGGCAACCCATCTGGACCTGGGGAATGGAGCCAGACCCCTGTATTAGTTTTCCTGGCTGTTACATTTTTTGCATAGTAAGCCTAAAATCATAATAAAGTGTACAAGTATTTGAGATTTTCACATTTAAAAGCTTCAAATAATTTTACAAAATCAGTTCTGTTATTATGATAAAATATTCATAAAATGGTCATATAACAATAACACCTTTTGTCAGTAAAATGTCAATTAAATTTACACCTTACAATTCAAAGATCTATGGTTAAATGTATAACTTAATGGGTAAAGTAGTTCTGTCTAAAAATCAAGTCTCTCTAAAAATCGGCAAAAACTGTAAAGTATACAGATATGTTCTTTACTGCAATCATAAACGAGGGAACACTGCTATATGGTTGGTGTCTAACGAAAAGAAATATATCAAATATATATGTTGGGTTTCTGTTTTTATTTCTTTTGTCTGTGTTTTCTTTTCTACTTCAGTAAAACAATACTGCATCACTTATACATATATGAAAATATGAAATGCGTATCAAACTTTTTTGTTTTGGTTTTACAAATGTGAAATGTTCATAAAAGTCCATTTAACAGTATATTACTATATTTGATAGAGTGGGTTAGAAATTAAATGAATGGATTAGATTGCTGACTACAGATGATTAAAGATTTCAAGTACAAGTAAAACTTTTGCCAAAATGTTTGTTATATCAAGAGTAAATACAAACTGAGTGTCTCCTAACTCTCAATAAGCTCATGTACACTTGGAAATGGTTCAACATCAAATTGGCAAGCCTTCTTAATTTTATAAAAAATTATCAGAACATGTTGAACTTCAGAATGAGTACAATGCGTTAGGACCAATCAGATTTATACTTTCTTAATGACGTTTAAATCACATATCTGCACAGTTTTGGCTTTAACAAGTTGTCCTCTTAGAGTGAGGCACTCAGTCTTCACTTCTCCTGAGTTCATTCAGATATTGTGCGCAACACAATGGGAAAGACCCAGTTTGTTATTCTTGTACTACTTTAATTTATTGAGCACTGTTAGCATTTCAGACTTTGGGACAGTGCAAACTGCATCTTGTTCCAATTTTATTTTTTATTTTCTGAGAGCTCTCCAATCATTCTACTCAAAACATGTTTGAATTTGTAGCAAACCACAAGACCTAAATATTAACATCATAGAGTATTAATAGATATTATTATAATCTAATTTGACTCCACTGCCCTTGTCCTTAACAATGTATTATAATTTTTAATAGTGAGGCAAGTACTAAGAACATAGCTCAGTCCCCAAGGTGAATATCACTACATACATGGTTGCAAATGTAAAGCCAATTCTGTCTTGACTGGATGGCTACTAGACACCCTCCCTAGTCCAAATTAGAATTTCAATTAATTTTCCTGGGCCTATCCTGGCAATTACACTTCTAGTGCATTCTTTCAACAGAAACAGGACACAGTCTGAGACATCTGCAGTTCAGAACTCGTTTTATCATATGCATACAATGCAGTCTCTGCAAAAAGATGAAGTGAACTGTGACAACAAGAAAAACCACAAAAGTGAAAAATGTACATAATATATTTATTTATATATACTGTAAATACACTAAATGGCCAAATGTTTGTGAATGTCTGACCATCACACTCATATAAGAATCTTGGATATCCAGTTTCAAACTCATAGGTTGCTTCTGTTTGGCCATGGAAAATCATTTCATGAAGCTCCCAATGCACCATTCCTGTGCTGATGCTGCTTCCAGATGACACCCAATTATACATTTCTTTTAGACCAAATGGCATTTCTGTAATTGCTTCAGTGAGTTAAAGGAGTGGAGGGATGAGAACTATGTGTCTCTGAAAACAGAAAAACAGCAATGTTAGATATTGTTGGGAATATGTTTTTCCATATTAAACATTTTTGAGAAATAACATGCTTTCTAAATATGCAGGACACTGAGAAATTAATTCACACATTTATTTACAGTATGATTGACTACCAAAATGTGCTTATTCATTGGCTGTTCTAATTATTATTTATGCAGTTTTCAGTTAATTCAAAATATTGCTGTAAGAATAATTACAAGAACCAGAAAATAGGAATACATAACTGCAGTTGTCAAGTCCTTACACTTGCTCCCAGTTAACTTTAGGGCTGATTTAAAAATCTTCTTTTTAACATATAAAGCCTTAAATGACCAAGGCCTTGCTTAACTATCTGAACTTATTACTTACAAATCGGAATGCACAGATCATATGATGCCAGTCTACTCAAGGTTAATAAAAATAACAGTGGGAGGTCAAGCTTTTAGTGGCAAGGCCCCAAAGTTTTGGAATGATCCACCAGCTAATATAAGAGATTCCACTTCAGTCTCAGCTTTTAAATCTAGGCTGAAGACTTAATACATTAGTCAGACATACCCAGACTAGAGCTGCTGATTAGCTGTGCATACTGTATTTCTGTTTGTTAGTCATTTGTACAGAAATATAAGTAATGCAACATCTATAAGCAATTACTAACCCTCTTTTCTCTTCTCTGTATCTGAATGTTGCACATGATGCCACTGATTTACTGCCAGACTGCTCTCCTGTGTATGGAAAATTAATCTTGGATAAAGGACAGTTGGAATCATTGGATAAAAAAATTCTGCCATCAGACTGGGCTGCCAGCACAGACTTTATTATACAAGACCCAGGATGGGATTGTTGGCCAGTTGACTGACGTCAACCTGGACTGTGATTTTGTTTTTGATTTTGTCTTTTAAGATTTTACTCTTCTCCACTGTTGACTGGCCATAGTTCATAAATAAATTAAAGGACTGATATTGTATGATCCAATTTATGTTTAGTCAGTTTTTCTGTGTATGTTAACATATCTATTTTTATATGTACTTGTTCTATATTTAGTGATTAGTATAATCTATACTTGTATTTTAACTGAGAATTGTTCAAAGTGCACTGCACCTGCACTCAGTGAAGAGAGCTATACAAAAAATAACTTGTTGTTACTGTTATTGATGCAACAGACGATAGATTATTTTTTTCATGCTCTCTTCTTCAGTACTTGACAGCCATGTTTTGTGAGTTTGCATGGTCTACTTTATGACAGCAGCATGTTTAAAGTCATTGTGGTCTTCTTCTGCTGCTAGTGTTTGTCATTGTGCTTGATTCTATGTGCCTGTTAACAACTAGTGGAGGCTGAAACACCTGAACTCAATAATTACAGGTGTTCACATACTTTTGACCATACAGTGTACATACATACTGTACAGAATATGAGTGTACTAGCGTGAAACACATTAGCTGAAGGTAATGCCATTTTACCTAAGTGAAGAAATACAGAATACATTAATATATGTTATAAAGGATTTAATTTTTGATCAAATGGATTTAATTAAATGCATTTTTAGAAGAAGAAAAGTTAACATAGGCAACACCCTTCTTTAATTTAGTAAACCCTACATAAAATTGTTGACTTATTTTTTTAAACTATTATTAAAGAAATGTGAAATGTCAAACTCAGTGTTGGGAAACTCTATTGCTTCCTAAAAGTATATTCTTTTCTTTAATTTCTTTAGTTGCCGTGTTGTAGCATTACCCTAATACACTACAACAGGGGTGTCGAACTCTGGGCCTGCAGGGCCGCAGTGGCTGCAGGTTTTCATTCTAACCCTTTTCCTAATCAGTGACCAGTTTTCACTGCTAATTAACTTCTTTACCTTGATTTTAATAGCCCTGTTTTTAAGGATTAAGTCTCCTGAATTTATTCCTTTCTTCATTAAATGACAGCCAAACAGAAATGAGATGTGAAACGAGCCAACAGATGACCAGCTAAACTGGGAGTTCAAACTCCAACCAGTTTCACTCCAATCACTTTCTTAATGAGAAGCTGATCCTTGCTGTTAATTAAACCTGTTATTTAATTCTATGACTTGTTGCTGCTCTCATTTTGCCACAGCAGACATTTCCAAAACTGTTGATTTTCTGTTTTTTTCTAAGAACACCGTCAAGATGTTTTGGTGACCTGAGAGATCACCCTTACCAAGGCCATCACCTTTCTTTATTTTCAGATATTGTGTGATGGGCACAGGTGAGCTGGTCATGTGGCGGCTCGTTTTATGTCTCATTATTGTTTGGCTGCTAATTAAGGAAGAAGAGACAAACAAGGGGCCTGAGCCAAGTTAATTAAAACTAAGGCAAAAGAAGTTAATTAACAGCAAAAACTGGTCACTAATGAAGAAGATGGCTAGAATGAAAATCTGCAGCCACTGCGGCCCTCCAGGACTGGAATTTGACACCCATGCACTACAAGACACTAGCTTGCATTCACACTATTAAAAAGCAGCAAACAGTAAATGAATTTTATTATTGTTCTTTACATAATGCAGTGAGACCAGCTGATGGGTTTAATTAAAATATTCCCTGTCACAATGAAGCTGATAAGTATGATAAGGTCATAGGCTTCACATGCCTTTTAATTGCCCATGAGGGTCAAGTGAAAAGTAAATATGAATTGGATATGCAAGGTTAAAAGAGGCCCATTACATATTGCTATAGTGAATTTTTATTTTATTTCTTCCTATTACATTCACCTTCCCATTGCTGCTGCATAAGTCAAACACCAATAACCCACAGAAACAACCATCCACCCTTTCCTCCATACCCCACCAAATGACTATTGAGACTTCATTCTGTGCCATTAAACAAAACTATTAGATTGCTACTTCAGATGAAATCAATTTAATGAATGTGTGCACTTAACATTGGATTATTTACTTCTCTATCTGCAAACTTACAGAACTAGTGTAAATATTGCAAACTTCTGAAACTTAAATTTCCTGCTCAGCTTAGCTGTTCACTCTTATCTTCCAGCTGTTCTTGTTTAAATAAAACTATTCTTCATGTACTCCACTAGCTGCCAGTAGTTTCTTCTTCTTGTGGGTATTGGAAGAGTTTACTTCCTCATTACATTTCCTTTTTGAGCTTCATATGCTATGAAGTTTATGGCCTGGAATGAGATTGATTGACACAATCTTTGTCTCTCTCCTTCTTACCATGTTTTTCTAACCACTCCTGAACACCAAACCAATTCATAAGTTTTCCATTTCTTTTTCTTTTATTTCTTCTTTTCTCCAATTTACATCTTTTTGTTTCTTTCCTGTCCTTTCCTTTTACCCTATTTTGTCTTGCTGTTTCATTCACACTTACATTTTTGTGCATAACAGATGCTTTTATCCAACTCAGGTCAACATAAACAAGTTGCATCAGGCTAGAGACTGTTTTGAACAAGTGTAACAGGACAGATTATCACAGTTGATAACCACAAATGAAGAGCTATAAAAATAACATAACATAAATTGATCAATTAACTATGACAGATATCCACAGAGTAAAAAACATCATGAACAGCTTGACTGATTTTCAAAGTTTTCAATGGTTTCTCATACATATTGAAGGATTCTGCAGTTCTAATGAGGGTGGACAGCTTGTTCCAATAACTAGGAGTTACATATTAAAAGAGACTGTATTGAGATTTTAGAACATTCAGAGGTAGCATAACCAGACACTGTTTACAGGCTGACCTGAGTGGGCGAGAAAGAGAATGGTACTTCAACAATGTCTCTGTATACACAATTGTCAAACTATTCTGTAAGCAAGCATCAAGGACTTGAACTTAATGCATGCTGCTACAAGGAGCCAATGTAGCAACCTGAAGAGAGTAGTGGCAAGTGCCTGTTTTGGCTGGTTGAATGCAAGACAGGCTACTGCATTTTGGACTGTTTGCAGTGGGTTGATGGCTCATATGGCTCCTCTTGCTAGTAGTATGCTGCAGTAAGCCAGACATGACAAGACCAAAGCTGTGACCATTTGTGCTGTGTCAGATAATGTGTGATTTTGTGGATGTTATACAGAGTAATATGCAGGAATGAGGTAGAGTTGAAAGACGGTCAGAGAAAGATATCTGATTATTAATCATCACCCTAAGGTAATGTATGACTTGGGAGGTGTTAGTTTCAATGAGCCAAGCTGTACAGAAATGGGGAGTTGAACAGACTGGCTACCAGGGAAAACAAAAAGTTCCATCTTTGCCATGTTGACCTGTAGATGGTGGCTCTTCAACCAGTTTGAAACATCAGTAAGAAATGCAGAGACTCTAGCCAAGTTTGTGTTGTGCTCAGAAGGGAGTGACAGGTACAGCCATGTTTCGTCAGCATAGCACTGATATGAAAAACAATGGGATTGGATAATTAGGCCCAGTGATGTGATGAAAAGAAAAAAAAAGTTGAGGAACTAGCAAAATCTTTGGGATCTTAACCTTCCTTTTTGTTTTCCAGACCCTCACATGTAACCACACTCTTTATATAAACTCTGAAGATTAACAGCCAATTACAACCTCAGCTAAAGCTTCTTGATTAATTCTCAGCTAGGCAATTGCTAATTTAACAAGACTACATGTGTGTGCTATTCTGTTCATCTCTACTCATGCGTGGCCCAGTTAACACTAGAATTACCAGAGTCCATGAAAAAACTCGTAGATGCGGCCCACCTTAAATACGTTTGCACCTCTCCATCAGCGTCTTTTGTCCTGTAAATGTGCCGATAAAGACAAGCAGCAAGCAGCCTGCTATTCCATCCCCCCACAGCTGCAGAACATGCACAAAGTTCTGGTTATTCTCACTCCAACTTTAAAAAAAGAAATGCAAAAATAATGCCTTCTGGACTACACTATGTAGGCACATTCTCAAAACAAATCTCAATTCACTGTACAACCTGAACCAACCCATTCATTAATAATTGTGGCCTGACCCAAAGTGGCACACGGTAAATATTAAGTACGGGTATGAGAAAAGCCATTTGAGAATGGAACACATTCAGTAAGAGATAGCAGATGAAAATGCAGAAATTGAAGGCAAGTCCCAAAATATGTGAAGTAATGTGTCAGGGACATTTAACAGACAAAAGTAGTAAATTCGATTTGTGGCCAAATGTATAGTATAAAATATAGACATAAAGTGCAGGCAATATACAACTTTAAAGTGAACATACTGATCATTTGGATTTATAGCTGACACAGAGAAATATTATAGATGACCTTCCAAGGGATGAGGAAGAAGAAAGTACTGTAACTTATGCTTCCAGCCTGAAAATAATGGTAGAGAACAAGCAGACATGTGACACAATGGTTAAGGCTTTGCACTTCAAACACTGAGATTGCTGGTTGAAATCCTGCAACTGACATTGTGTGACCCTGAGCAACTTACTTCACCTGCCTGTGCTCTAATTGGAAAAAGAAATGTAACCAATTGTATCTCAAATGTTGTAAGTCGCGTTAGATAAAGGTGTCGGCCAAATAAATAAACAAAATGTTACATATTAAAAAAGCCACTGGAGATGGCATACACAAAAAGTTAGAAAATCTAAATGTGGTATAACATTCAGGTGCATTTGAGGACTGTACAAGCACTTTAGTCTTCAATGGCCTCAGTTCTGTAAGTAGGTTCTAGAATGTTCTCAATCAGGGTTTTGGGAGCCAAAGGCTCTCTCAACAGGAATGGGCAAAGGGCTGAAAATAGGGCTATAAAGGACTTTAGTCCATCACAGGGACCAATCTCACTCACATAAATGCACATACACACAATTTCCAATTATAAAAAACCCCAAAAGAATCCTTTTGTAATTAATTCCTCCTTTGTTTGAGCATGTCTTGCTGTTGTAATTTGCATGAAATGGGACTTCATTCAGTTCAGTTTTGACAAATTTAGAGAAAAACATAAGTAAAAGGCAAACTTGTATAATACAGCAAGTGACCATTATGGTTACCAGGTGAATGTGGCACTCTGACTGTAAATTATAGGGTGACCAGATTTTTAATGATCCATGCTGATGCATAAAGCCCACCCTCATTTTTTTAATTCCTGCTTTATCTCATCATCCACAGAGTCAGGCCAGGGCACAGTAAATAAAACACTTTCACAAATAATCAAATATGATTCCATACAGTCAGTACTCTGTTTTTGTCTGGTTCTTGGTTCTCCTTGCAATGCTGTTCAAATTTAACAGAAGTTCTTAATCAATATTTTGACTGCACTATCATATGTATATTATATCTCTGAGAGGGTGTAGGGGTAAAGGGGAAAGTATATCGACGAGGGTATGTGAGGTGTCTCCCTTGGAGCTGTTCTAAATATATTATGATGGTGTTTGGTTTGGTGGGATAATGCTTTATTAGATGTCTTTCTGTAAAATCTAATGCATTTTGATATTTTTTAGTTATCAGTCTGAAATCGGGACTCTCCCTGTCTCCGGGACGTCTAGTCACCCTAAATTATACTGACAGTGAAATAGTGAATCATTGTAATCTGCAGATAATGGTGATTTGAGGCTGTGTTACTGTAAGGTTAATACTGAGTAAAAATTTACTTAATGCCACAGAATAGTTCATTCATATCTAGATAACCTTTTGTTTCCTTTGCTTGCATTTTATACTTTTACAGTTTAGAAGATTATTTAACTTTCCTATTACAGCTTAAAACAGACATTGGCAACCTTTCCTAGTTTTGGGGCCAAATTATCATTCTGTCTCTGAGTCAAGGGCCGCACCAAATTATTAAATAAAATAAATTAATATTAAATTAATTAAAACAAGTTGCTACTTCATATTTCATTTATTTATAATATAATGATGTGGTATAAAGCTCTATATACATTTTATAATATAATGAACAACATAACAATTTAGTGTGAAGATTGGCCTATGAGATTATCAATATTGATGTTGGTATTACTTAAGGATAATCGCATAGAATTTTCGAGGTTTTCATCCATTACCCTTGTCCGAATTTTTGATTTATTATATTTCATCCTCACACATATACAGTATGTGCTACTAAAAAGACAAATGATTTTTCTTGAAAAGGTGTGTAAATTTGTATATTTTTCTTCCACCAAATATAATTTATAAAAATCCGTCAAAGCAATGTTGTTAAATTGTGATTTTAGCATTAATCCACCTGAAGCTCAATAAGTTCCATCTGTAGGTTTTCTGGCACATTATTTACATCAGCATCCATCGGACGAGCAAATATAGCGAATGTGGAGTCTTTGTTTTGGAAGTCAGCAAACCTTGTATCAAATTGCTCTATTAGTGCCTTCAGTTCATCTCCATAACAATTATATGGGATATTTTTATGAGTTGCTAGAGTAGGAAAATGATAACAATTTTTAGCTGTTATCTGACTTTCCAACAATCTTAGTTTATTACAAAAAGCTTTGACATGAACCAATTGTCCTTGTTTTTGCAATTTAAGATTCAGTTCGTTTAGGTATCCGGTGACATCTACAAGGAATGCTAAATCACACACCCACACATCATCTTTTATTTGGTTAATTGTGTTTCCTTTAATGTCCATAAAATCAGCAATGTCTTGTCTCAAATCATAGAATTGTTTTAACATTTTACCTTTATTCAACCACCTCACTTCACAATAATAAGACACATCTTCATAATCCAAAAATAGGTTTGCCAAATACACCTTAAATTGGCAGTGGTTAACTGCATAAAGTATTAATAAAGTTAATACTGGCTACTACAACTTCCATAACATTTGAGAATTTAATTGATTTTGCACACAGATTTTGTTGGTGGATAATGCAGTGAAAATTTGTTAAATTTTCCAGATGGATCTGTAGTTCTATTGCTCTTTCATTTACTATTCCAATATGTCCCTTCCATGCACCAACTATTGCAGGGGCTCCATCAGTGCATATGCCAGATAGTGAACTCCATTTAAGCCCAAATCTCTTGAAGACTGTGTTGACCGTTTCAAATACATCTTCGCCAGTAGTAGTTCCTTTTAATGGCTGAAGAGCCAATAATTATTCTGTGATGTTGAAATCTGCATCAACTCCTCGAATAAATATTGCTATTTGTGCTGTATCGGAGGCATCAGTGCTGTCATCCAAAGCAATTGAAAATGCTTTCAATCTAGCAATCTTCCCTTTCAAACTTTTTTTGATATCATCAGCCATCATTTATATCCGTCGGACAACAGTACGTCTCGACAAACAAATATTCTCAAAGTCTTTTTTCTTTTCAGGACATGTTATACTTGCAACATCCAGCAGACATTCTTTGATAAATTCTCATTCACCAAATGACAATTTTTTCACTTACCACAAAGCTGGCTTTGACAATCCTGTGGTGCTGCATTCTTAACTTGTTGAACATTTGCTTCTGGGTATCCAAATCCTTCTTCAATTTCTGTATCTTTGTTATCTTTTCATAGTTGTCCATCAATTTTTTGGTGATCCACATGTCTCGAAGTAAAGTGTCTCTTCAAGTTCTTTGTTGATGGCTATGGATTTGTTGCACAGCAAAGATACAGGCAAACCTTTATTCAGAATAAAGAAATAATCCTCCATTCAGTTGTTTTGAAATTGACGATTTTCTGCATCTACTCTTCTTTTTTTTTGACATAACCCCTGACATTGCCCCAAATTTATAAGCGATATTCAGAACTGTCAAAAAAAACTGTCTTCTACACCACAGGCACCGAACCGAACAGAACACAACATTAACGCAGGCACCGAACAAAGCACAACACCAACGCAGGTACCAAACTGACACGTAACACGTTCATGCACGCTGCTAGCCAAAGTGAGAAAGAGACCTTGGTGGGAGAAAACATGATGTGTTTTGTGCAAGGGTTATGACATCAGCTTAATGTGGCTTAGTGCGGAATGCGAAACGCTAAGATGCGATAAGGAAATTATGTTCAATCGCATTTGCTAAGTTGCGGTAAAGAAACTTCATAGATTCATTGTAGACAGAACGCGATTCAACAATTTCAAAATATAAAATAAATCAGTTTGTCAATGTATGGAAACGTTCCATTTTTCAAAATTCTTTAGAACACACCATGTTTTTCTCCCACCATGAATCTGACTAACTTCGCTGAAACAGATCAGGGCCAGATCAAAAGAAGTAGAGGGCCCATATGTGGCTTAAAGCATCTTGAGGACTGAAGTTCTGGTGCGTTAGTTCTTTTCTGCCAAGGCTTAAGCCACTGGGAAAACTTCATACAGCAGAAACAATTTGCTGATGCAGAGGTTTCCGCGTGTGCCTCGCTGGATTTGACAATTGATGACTGCAAATCTGCTGGTGTTTCATTAATTTGTATTGGGGATCTGTATGCTGTCAGTAGTGGCTATCGGAAGTGAAAAAGAGTAAAAAATAAAAAATATACTGTACAAGTTGGTGAAACTGCTGTCAAGTTAAAATTGAAACAGCAAACTAATTCACAGTTAAAGTCACACAGACTGTTTCTTCATTTTAAGACAGATTAGTTTTTAATTCGGAAATGATTTTTAATTAGGAGATTTTAAAATTTTAATAATGTGTGCAGCATGATTTGTTCCAGATAGCTCAATGAAAATTGAACTCTCTTGACATTTCAACAAAATTTGTCCACGGGATCAAGTTATTTCATGCAGACAGACAGACATGGGCTATCGTAATAAGTTCTTAGTGTAAACACACATAAAAATGTTACAAATGGGGTAGAAAGACAGTGCAGATGATATTATAACATCATTTGTCTTAAGGACTGATAGAAAATAAAAAAGGAACAGAAACTGTGGTCTTTGTGGACCCCACTAACTGGAATGTTTCAAGCTCTGAGTCATCATGAATGCCACTGTCATAATAACTGATACAAAATTTAAAATTATGGAGGATGGGGGGTCTGTGCCAAACTGTAAAAGAGCTATAATGTTTGTCAAGTTTTTTTCAAATCTAGAGAACATAAGAAACTATTATCTTTAATGGGTGGGGTGAACTGAATTTCAAGGAAATAAAGGAAAGCACAGAAAGGGATCAGAAAAAGACTATACTGAATCAAGAGGGAAGTTTTATAAAGTTCCATATTGGTTAAGGGGTAAATGCCAAAAGTAAATTCTAAATCAGGCAAGAACAACTCCACTTCTGACTCATCACAAATCAGAACCAAGTGTTTAATGTTGGGGGTCACTTACAATTCCAAAGAAAGGCAGAACAAATGTTTAACCAATACTTTAGGAGAGGGAGTGAGGTAAAAAGGACATTGTTTAATAATGTCAGTGACAGAGAGGACCATAAAGAAAAATAATTTTAAAACTCTCGCAAACACGAAAGTAATTACATGTTACAATGTGCTGTAAGAAAGGAGAGATGTCAATGACCAAATATTTAGTTTAACTAGCATATCAGACATGGCAGAAAACAAACTGATTTAAAATGGAAATTAAAAAGAAGGAGAGCAGATTTAGACTGTCAAATATTGGGCTGAAGTTATGTTTACTTTATGTATTACTGTTTTTTGCCCATTTTGAATGGTTACTTCTCATCAGTGTTGGGCAGAATACTCTAAAAAAGTATTTAGAATACTGAATATACAATACTTAATATATTCAGATTTGTATTCTGATTGAATACTCAAAGTGTGTTACTTTTTCTGAATACTTTATGAATACTTTTCAAATACTTTCAGGAATTGATATATAGCCTAGTTCATAAAAACGAATAAAAACATTTTTAAATTAAATTGTAACTTGAAAATCAACTTCAGACAGTGCCAGTCAGAGTTCATTTTGAGCCCTAGGAGGGGTAAACAGACATCATCCATTGGTATGAGGAGGGAGCACCCTTTCAGTAGCACAAATGCCACCCCTGTGTGTATATACTGTATTCATAAACAGCACCCTGTGGGTAACACTGTCCACTCAGTATCATCAGAGTTTGAGTTTTGTGGCCCCCTTGGTGACCAGAGTGCACACCCCTCAACTTTCATAAATGGCGCCACTCAGACAAGATGTACAAGTTGTTTTTGCATACGAATGAGATGTTTTCATGTTAGTACGAGATACTTTCACATACATGCAAGATAAAATTAGATTAATAAAATTACAAAAGTGTGCTTCAGGGATACCTAATTACTCCTTTACCAAGTCTATGGCACTTCAGTTTGATGTCACTTCCAACCCTTGTAGTGCAGTGATGTAAAAAGCAGAGGGGTGGGCTTTCATTTATTAAAAGAGAAGTTTTATGAATGTGATGAGAGAGGACATGTAGGTGATGGGTGTAACAGGGGAAGATGCAGAGTACAGGTAGATATGAAAAAAGACGATCCGCTGAGGCAGCCCCTAACAGGAGCAGCCAAAAGATGAAGAAGAAGAAGAAGATGCTGTCCTGTTCCTACTGACCTTCATTCCCCTCCTCTCTAGAGCCTATCTCCACCTCTCCAGGATCTCCTCGACATGCTCCCTACTCTCACTAGCATGTCATTAGCAAACATCATAGTCCACGGAGGCTCCTATCTAATCTTGTCTGTCAACCTGTCCATCACCATTGCAAATAAGAAAGGGCAAAGAGCCGATCCCTGATGTAATCCCACCTCCACGTTTAATGCATCAGTCACTCCTACCACAGCCCTCACCACTGTCACACTTCCCTCGTACATATCCTTTACAACTCTTACATACTTCTCTGCCACTCCTGACTTCCTCATACAATACCACAACTCCTCTCAAGGTACTCTGTCATATGCTTTCTTCAGATCCTTAAAGATGCAATACAACACTATCAGAGCAAACATCACATCTGCGGTGCTCTTTCCTGGCATGAAACCATACTGCTGCTCACTAATCATCACCTCCCTTCTTAACCTAGCTTCCTCTACTATTTCCCATAACTTCATGTTGTGAAGGCATCCTGTAACTTTCCAAGATTTCATTAATCAATCTGGTTAAAAACTCCACTGACATTTCTCCTAAATATCTCCATCCTTCCACAGGTATGTCATCTGGACCAATGGCCTTTCCATTCTTCATCCTCTTCATAGCTGTCCTTACTTCCTCATTGCTAATCCGTTGCAATGCCTGATTCACTATCACCACATCATCAAACCTTCTCTCTCTCTTTCTCTCATTCTCTTCATTCATCAGCCTCTCAAAGTACTCTTTCCATCTGCTCAACACACTTTCCTCACTTGTGAGTATGTTTCCATCATTATTCTTTATCACCCTAACCTGCTGCACATCTTTCCCAGCTTGGTTGCTCTGTCTAGCCAATTGGTACAGGTCCTTTTCTCCCTCTTTAGTGTCCAATCTCACATACAGATCATCATGTGCATTTTCTTTAGCCTTCGCCACCTCTTTCTTCTCTTTACGCCTTATCTCCGTGTACTCTTGTCTACTTTCTGCACCTCTCTCACTATCCCACTTCTTCTTCGCCAACCTCTTCCTCTGTATACTCTCCTGTACTTCCCTATTCCACCACCAGGTTTCCTTTTCCTCCTTCCTCTGTCCAGATATCATGCCCAGCACCCTTCTTGCTGTCACCCTGACTATTTCTTCTGTAGTTGCCCAGCTATCTGGCATTACTTCACTGCCACCCGGTGCCTTACTTTCTTACTGTCTTACTTCCTCCCTGAACTCAACCTTGCAGTCTTCCTTTTTCAACTTCCACCATTTGATCCTTGGCTGTGCCCTCACTCTTCTTCTCTCCTGATCTCCAACGTCATCCTAAAGACCACCATCCTATGCTGCCTAATTACACTTTCCCCTGCAACCACTTTGCAGTGTTCAATCTCCTCCAGATTCACGATCCTGCAAAGCATATAATCTACCTGTGTGCATCTTCATCCACTCTTGTATATCACCTTTTGTTCCTCCCTCTTCTTAAAATACATATTCACCATAGCCATGTCCATCCTTTTTGCAAAATCCACTATCATCTGACCTTCTTCATTCCTATCTTTGACACCATACCTACCCATCACCTCCTCGATACCCTATATTCCCTTCACAACATGCCCATTAAAATCCGCTCCAGTCACCACTCACCTTGGGTACACTGTCCATCACTTCATCCAACTCACTCCAGAAATCTTTTTTCACACCCAACTTGCAGAGCATATGCACTAACAACATTCATCATCACACCTTCAGTTTCCAGCTTCATAATCATCACTCAGTTTGACACTCGTTTCACTTCCAAAAGGTTTTATTATTTCACACACCCTTATGATTTTTAGGAAAGTCGAGGCATGATTGCATTTTCTGAAAAAATGGTGTTGAAAGACCCTGTCTTTCATAATAAAGCTCTTAATATTGGGGGTCGTCCCATCTCATATCTGCGGTGGTCCACTTCAGATATTCATACACTTGCCAGTCTTTTCAGGCAGTCATGGTTTCTTTCATTCTGTGATATTTAACTGTAAATTTTCACTACCTTCCTACACTTTTTTCTTTTGCCTACAGTTCAGGTCAGTCCTCAAAACATGCACCATCTCTCTATCATCCGATCCTATCTCATCATATTATTTTTTCAACTTTTTTTCAACAAACAGTCATCATTTAAACCCAGTCTCAGTTCTATATGTGCATCTCCGTAAAATAGCCTGGCTCAATTCTGTCTGTGGGATTCAGATCTGTAGTCTTTTTCAACCTTGAATTGGGATTCAGTCTTTAATGGTATCAAAAACTGCTCCAAAAATTTGAATCAGCAGTTTATTCAGTATCAAATTTTCCATAGGATTTATATAATTCCTTTAACTTTTTTCCTTGGACTTTTCTTATCTGGTTGTCCCCATTTTCTCTTTTGTATTTAAAAATATTAGAAAATAAAACTGTTAAAAAAGATTAACTTCTTCACCCTCTGGAAGCTCAGGCTGCTGCCAAAGTAATGTGTTGCAAACACATAAGGGGTTAGCTGGTGTATCTGCTTATGTGGTTTCATTGGCTAAAACAAGGGTGATGAAATGGGTTGTTGTAACACAGATGGCAGAGCTGTGTGTACTCAATTATTTTTCAAACACATAGCAACTGGAATCCAGATTGGAGGTGGTGGATGATGAAGCTGACCAGAACACAGTGACAATGGTATCCATTATCTTCAGTGATTTCTGATTATTTGCCTGTTGTTGGGCGTACTTTGCCTGAATTCTCTTTTCTTCAGCCTGCTGTTGTGCATTCAAAAAACTTTAAAAGGCACCATGCTTCTGTCTTAGATGATTTTGCTTGACATCATTGATTTCCTCCAGCTGCTCCTTATGCTGAGCTATGAATTCCTGTTAGCCACCTCTCATCTGGATAAGCTTTGGCCATTTGCTTTTGTAGCTTGAACATCTGGAATGGCCAGACTTGCTTGGCCTCCTTCTTTCTTCCCATCATAGCCCTTGCGCACTGTGTTCTGAGAAGCAACATTGACCTCTTTGCCAGTGGATGTATACTACACACGATGTGTAAAGCTTGCTGTTTCTGTAGATGTATTTTGCCGTATACCCTAGTATAGTTAAAAAAATGTTAGAGAACTTCACTTATTTCATGGAATTATTTTTGACATATATTATGTGAATGCTTATAGCAGTGAATCGTTAATTAGCACTAACAGTGTTGTAGTCTATAATGGCTAACTTATTTATCGTTAATTTCTATTTATTATCAAATAAAATGAGTGACCCTGAAGGGCAAAAAGCAAACTAAACTTCAAAAAGTGAATACATGAAGTTAACATCTAAAAGTATTGCATGAAATTAACATCAAATAATGAGGGCATAAAGTTGAAAAAAAGTGAGTTTGTAATATTAATATCAAAAAGTGAAAGCTTAAAATTATTATTAAAATAATGAGAGCTAGTGTTTGTTTTGTTAATTTCCCACACTCACTTTTATCTTGTAGCTACATGCATTCATTTTTTGATATTATTTCTTTGTTTTACCATTCAGGGTTACCATGGACAATAGGCAGAGCTATCATATCTTTACAGTTGTAGAAAATATGTACACTCACCATTGATGCAACATCTCCAGAATAGGTAGTGGAAACTTGTGATGGAGAAGAGCCCAGGGTGTCTTCATAGAACTATAAAATGAGTGCCTCAATTGATGTGAGGTCGGCTAAATTTTTAGAAGCGATTTGCATTTTATCACAATGAATTATTCCAAGGCCTCCTTCTGAACTAGTATCTCTAAATTTATGAAGGAATTCGTATCCACCTGGTGACACCTCAGCTAGGGGAACAGTGTCAGATTTACTAATCTAGGTTTCCATGAGAAGACACAGATCAAGATTCTGTTACTTAATATCATGTCATTTAACAAAACAGCTTTACTTCCAAAATAGCGAATGTTTAATAAGCAGCATTTTAAAACTGCATAGTTCTTTCTGAACTGATGATATATTAACTGGTGATTTATTTATTTTTTTTTTAATTTGGATTGTTTCTATTACAGCTGCCCCTGGTGGAAAGTCTGTTTTTTATATTCTTGGTCTAATTATACACCTTATTTTTTGGTTATCAAGTAATTAAGGTTTGCATCATGACTAAATTTAAAGGATGCCCCACAACAGGGATTCTGGGGTAACAGCTACAAGATGGCGGGCAGGTGGGATAAACAACAGTCTGTGATTTAACATCACACGACTGTGGCCTGGATGGTGCTGTAATTAGTAAGCCAGGCAGTTTTGCTGCCATATTTAGGGATAATACAAAATATTCTCTCCAGTTAGGATGAAGACCATCTCTCTTGAAAAATCCAGGCCTTTCCCAAACATGATCCCAATTGTTAGCAAAGACTATGCTTTTATTTGCACACCAGGTTTCTAGCCAGAAGTGAATGGAACTCAATCTGCTATAAATCACATACATTCTATATAATCTTGATAAGGAGCCAGATATTTTGATATTTTCTCTTAGCTTTGGTGCATAGACAGATGAAGTTCCCTTTTAATACTTCAGATTGCTGTAAATAAATATCGTCAGTGCAGACATGCAGCAACAAGGTAAATATTTCTTCATCTGCGACATGATGCAATTGAGCCTCTATTTTCATAAATGTTCGCCTCTTGGAGGCATTTAACATTAACTGCTGGTTCAACATTGTTTGGAATTGCCAATTATGAGCACTTTATTGTTCTCAGGATTCCACAGGCGCACTGCAGAGTGCCGAGTCTATGTTCTGGGACTAAATTGATGACACTAAATTTTGGCTTCTTAGACCCCTGTCTCACCGTTAACCTGGACAGACTGAAGACAAATGAGAAATAGCCGAATTGTCTAAACAAAACTGAATCGATCCAATCTTCAGTTTGCCTAATTGCTATCAGGTCCTAATGCGGTCCTCCATTTCGCGTTGTTTTTCACAACCAACTCTAAATTAACTAAGCCCTTTTGGCAGGTGAAGCTGTCTTGTATTGTTGGCCAGAAAACCTGAAATGTAAATGCTGCCCCTCGATGGGCAGAGAATATACAGAACTTAAATTTAGCACTAAGTTCATCTTCCTCGCTTTCTGCAGTAGCTCTGTGCTTTCGTGTCAGCTGAATTACTAGGAGACTGTCCTGTTTTTAAGCTTCCACCACCCGCTGGGTGATCAACTTCACTGTCAGTTGCTTTACTTCTTAAGATGTCGGCTTTACTCCAGTTGATCTTACCTGTACATATACTGTATATATTCCAGTACACACATACACACACACATACATACATATATATATATATATATATATATATATATATATATATATATAAATATATATATATATATACAGTGCATCCGGAAAGTATTCACAGCACATAACTTTTTCCACATTTTGTTATGTTACAGCCTTATTCCGAAATGGATTAAATTCATTTTTTTCCTCAGAATTCTACACACAACACCCCATGATGACAACATGAAGAAAGTTTACTTGAGGTTTTTGCACATTTATTAAAAAATGAAAAAATTGAGAGAGCACATGTACATAAGTATTCACCAGCCTTTGCCCATTGAAGCTCAAAAATTGAGCTCAAGGTGCATCCTGTTTCCCCTGATCATCCTTGAGATATTTCTGCAGCTTTAATTGGAGTCCACCTGTGGTAAATTCAGTTGATTGGACATGATTTGGAAAGGCACACACCCTGTCTATATAAGGTCCCACAGTTGACAGTTCATGTCAGAGCACAAACCAAGCATGAAGTCAAAGGAATTGTCTGTAGACCTCCGAGACAGGATTGTCTCGAGGCACAAATCTGGGGAAGGCTATAGAAAAATTTCTGCTGCTTTGAAGGTCCCAATGAGCACGGTGGCCTCCATCATCCATAAGTGGAAGAAGTTCGAAACCACCAGGACTCTTCCTAGAGCTGGCCGGCCATCTAAACTGAGCGATCAGGGGAGAAGGGCCATAGTCAGGGAGGTGACCAAGACCCCGATGGTCACTCTGTCAGAGCTCCATAGGTCCTCTGTGGAGAGAGAAGAACCTTCCAGAAGGACAACCATCTCTGCAGCAATCCATCAATCAGGCCTATATGGTAGAGTGGCCAGACGGAAGCCACTCCTTAGTAAAAGGCACATGGCAGCCCGCCTGGAGTTTGCCAAAAGGCACCTGAAGGACTCTCAGACCATGAGAAAGAAAATTCTCTGGTCTGATGAGACAAAGATTGAACTCTTTGGTGTGAATGCCAGGCGTCACATTTGGAGGAAACCAGGCACCGCTCATCACCAGGCCAATACCATCCCTACAGTGAAGCATGGTGGTGGCAGCATCATGTTGTGGGGATGTTTTTCAGCAGCAAGGACTGGGAGACTAGTCAGAGATAAAGGGAAAGATGACTGAAGCAATGTACAGAGACATTCTGGATGTGCTCATGGCCTCAGATTGGAGCAACGGTTCATCTTTCAGCAGGACAACAACCCTAAGCACACAGCCAAGATATCAAAGGAGTGGCTTCAGGACAACTCTGTGAATGTCCTTGAGTGGCCCAGCCAGAGCCCAAACTTGAATCTGATTGAACATCTCTGGAGAGATCTTAAAATGGCTGTGCACCGACGCCTCCCATCCAACCTGATGGAGCTTGAGAGGTGCTGCAAAGAGGAATGGGTGAAACTGGATAGGTGTGCCAAGCTTGTGGCATCATATTCAAAAAGACTTCAGGCTGTAGTTGCTGCCAAAGGTGCATCGACAAAGTATTGAGCAAAGGCTGTGAATACTTATCCATCCATCCATCCATTTTCCAACCCGCTGAATCCGAACACAGGGTCACGGGGGTCTGCTGGAGCCAATCCCAGCCAACACAGGGCACAAGGCAGGAAACAATCCGGGCAGGGTGCCAACCCACCGCAGGACACACACAAACACACCCACACACACACCAAGCACACACTAGGGCCAATTTAGAATCACCAAATCCACCTAACCTGCATGTCTTTGGAATGTGGGAGGAAACCGGAGCGCCCGGAGGAAACCCAGCAGACACGGGGAGAACATGCAAACTCCACGCAGGGAGGACCCGGGAATCGAACCCAGGTCCCCAGATCTCCCAACTGCGAGGCAGCAGCGCTACCCACTGCGCCACCGTGCCGCCCTGTGAATACTTATGTACATGTGATTTCTCAGTTTTTTTATTTTTAGTAAATTTGCAAAAAACCTCAAGTAAACTTTTTTCACGTTGTCGTTTATGGGGTGTTGTGTGTAGAATTCTGAGGAAAAAAATGAATTTAATCCATTTTGGAATAAGGCTGTATCCATCCATCCATCCATCCATTCTCTTCCGCTTATCCGAGGGTCGGGTCGCGGGGGCAGCAGCTTGAGCAGAGATGCCCAGACTTCCCTCTCCCCGGCCACTTCTTCTAGCTCTTCCAGGAGAATCCCGAGGCGTTCCCAGGCCAGCCGGGAGACATAGTCCCTCCAGCGTGTCTGGGTCTTCCCCGGGGCCTCCTCCCGGTTGGACATGCCCGGAACACCTCACCAGGGAGGCGTCCAGGAGGTATCCTGATCAGATGCCAGAGCCACCTCATCTGACTCCTCTCGATGCGGAGGAGCAGCGGCTCTACTCTGAGCCCCTCCCAGATGACTGAGTTTCTCACCCTATCTTTAAGGGAGAGCCCAGACACCCTGTGGGAGGAAACTCATTTCAGCCGCTTGTATTCGCGACCTCGTTCTTTCGGTCACTACCCATAGCTCATGACCATAGGTGAGGGTAGGAACATAGATCGACCGGTAAATTGAGAGCTTTGCCTTATGGCTCAGCTCCTTTTTCACCACGACAGACCAATGCAGAGCCCACATTACTGCGGACGCCGCACTGATCCGCCTGTCGATCTCACGCTCCATTCTTCCCTCACTCGTGAACAAGACCCCGAGATACTTGAACTCCTCCACTTGAGGCAGGATCTCGCTACCAAACCTGAGAGGGCACTCCACCCTTCTCCAGCTGAGGACCATGGTCTCGGATTTGGAAGTGCTGATTCCCATCCCAGCCGCTTCACACTCAGCTGCGAAACCGATCCAGAGAGAGCTGAAGATCACGGCCTGATGAAGCAAACAGGACAACATCATCTGCAAAAAGCAGTGACCCAATCCTGAGTCCACCAAACCGGACCCCCTCAACACCCTGGCTGCGCCTAGAAATTCTGTCCATAAAAGTTATGAACAGAATCGGTGACAAAGGGCAGCCCTGGCGGAGTCCAACTCTCACTGGAAACGGGTTCGACATACTGCCGGCAATGCGGACCAAGCTCTGACCACCGGTTGTACAGGGACCGAACAGCCCTTATCAGGGGGTCCGGGTACTCCATACTCCCGGAGCACCCCCCACAGGATTCCCCGAGGAACACGGTCGAATGCCTTTTCCAAGTCCACAAAACACATGTAGAACTGGTTGGGCGAACTCCCATGCACCCTCCAGGACTCTGCTAAGGGTGTAGAGCTGGTCCACTGTTCCGCAACCAGGACGAAAACCACACTGTTCCTCCTGATCCGAGGTTCAACTATCCGACGGACCCTCCTCTCCAGAACCCCCGAATAGACTTTTCCAGGGAGGCTGAGGAGTGTGATCCCTCTGTAGTTGGAACACACACCTCCGGTCCCCCCTTCTTAAAGAGGGGGACCACCACCCCGGTCTGCCAATCCAGAGGCACCTGTCCCTAATGTCCATGCGATGTTGTAGAGACGTGTCAACCAAGACAGCCCTACAACATCCAGAGCCTTGAGGAACTCCGGGCGTATCTCATCCACCCCCGGGGCCCTGCCACCAAGGAGTTTTTTTGACCACCTCGGTGACCTCAGTCCCGAGAGATGGGGGAGCCCACCTCCGAGTTCCCAGGCTCTGCTTCCTCATTGGAAGGCATGTTATTGGGATTGAGGAGGTCTTCGAAGTACTCCCCCCACCGACCCCACAACGTCCCGAGTCAAGGTCAGCAGCGCACCCATCCCCACCATATACAGTGTTGACACTGCACTGCTTCCTCCTCCTGAGATGCCGGACGGTGGACCAGAATCTCCTCGAAGCCATCCGAAAGTCGTTCTCCATGGCCTCCCCAAACTCCTCCCATGCCCAAGTTTTTGCCTCAGCAACCACCGAAGCCGCATTCCACTTGGCCTGCCAGTACCTATTAGCTGCCTCCAGAGTCCCACAGGGACAAAAGGGACTGGTAGGACTCCTTCTTCAGCTTGACAGCATCCCTCACCGCCGGTGTCCACCAACGGGTTCGGGGATTGCCGCCACGACAGGCACCGACCACCTTACGGCCACAGCTCCGGTCAGCCGCCTCAACAATAGAGGCACGGAACATGGCCCATTCGGACTCAATGTCCCCCCACCTCCCTCGGGAGTGGTCGAAGTTCTGCTGGAGGTGGGAGTTGAAGCTACTTCTGACAGGGGGCTCTGCCAGACGTTCCCAGCAGACCCTCACAACACGTTTGGGCCTACCAGGCCTGACTGGCATCCTCCCCCACCATCGAAGCCAACTAACCACCAGGTGGTGATCAGTTGACAGCTCCGCCCCTCTCTTCACCCCGAGTGTCCAAGACATGTGCCGCAAGTCCGACGACACGACCACAAAGTCGATCATCGAACTCAGGCCTAGGGTGTCCTGGTGCCAAGTGCACATATGAACACCCCTATGCTTGAACATGGTGTTTGTTATGGACAATCCGTGATGAGCACAGAAGTCCAATAACAAAACACCACTCGGGTTTCAGATCGGGGGGGCCATTCCTCCCAAACACGCCCTCCAGGTCTCACTGTCATTGTCCACGTGAGCATTGAAGTCTCCCAGCAGTACGAGGGAGTCCCCAGAAGGTATGCCCTCTAGCACCGCCTCCAGGGACTCCAAAAAGGGTGGGTACTCCAAACTGCTGTTCGGTGCATACGCACAAACAACAGTTAGGACCCGTCCCCCCCACTCAAAGGCGGAGGGAGGCTACCCTCTCGTCTACCGGGGTAAACCCCAATGTACAGGCTCCAAGTCGGGGGGCAATAAGTATCCCCACACCCGCTCGGCGCCTCTCACCAGGCGCAACTCCAGAGTGGTAGAGAGTCCAGCCCCTCTCAAGGAGACTTGGTTCCAGAGGTCCAAGCTGTGCGTCGAGGTGAGCCCCGACTATATCTAGCCGGAACATCTCAACCTCACGCACACAGCTCAGGCTCCTTCCCCTTCAGAGAGGTGACATTCCTACGTCCCCCCAAGAGCAGCTTCTGTAGCCAAGGTCCCCGCCTTCGGCCACCACCCAGCTCACACTGCACCCCGACCTCCTGGCCCCTCCATAGGTGGTGAGCCCCATGGAAGGGGGACCCACGTTGCCTCTTCGGGCTGTGCCCGGCCGAACCCCATGGGTGCAAGCCCGGCCACCAGGCGCTCGCCATCGAGCCCCACCCTCCAGGCCTGGCTCCAGAGGGGGGCCCCGGTGACCTGCGTCCGGGCGAGGGAAAAACGCTGTCCAAATTTTTTACTCATCATAGGAGGTCTGTTAAACTGCACTTTGTCTCATCCCTCACCTAGGACCAGTTTGCCTTGGGTGGCCCTACCAGGGGCAATAAAGCCCCGGACAACAGAGCTCCTAGGATCATTGGGACACGCAAACCCCCAATCCATTTTGGAAATAAGGCTGGTAACATAACAACAATGTGGAAAAAGTGATGTGCTGTGAATACTTTCTGGATGCACTGTGTATATATATATATATATATATATATATATATATAATATATATATATATATATATATATATTATATATATATACATACAGTATATGTATTTTTTTTCCCACTATTGAAGCAGATACATCTTAAGTGACAAATGGGGGCTGAAAATGAGTCAGAACTAAACAGGTGGTAAGCTATGACTTCAAGAGGTTACAGTCTGGCACAACAACAAAAACATTTATTTATATAGCACATTTTCATACAAAAAGTAGCTCAAAGTGTCTAACATAATGAAGAAAAGAAAAATAAAGACAAAATAAGAAATTAAAATAAGGCAACATTAGTTTAACATAGAAAAGGAGTAAGGTCCGATGGCCTGGGTGGACAGAAAAAACAAAAAAACTCCCGAAAGCTGGAGAAAAAAAAAAAATCTGTAGGGGTTCCAGGCCACGAGACCGCCCAGTCCACTCTGGGCATCTCTACCTAACATAAATGAAATAGTCCTCTTTGTAGTTAGGGTTCTCACGGAGTCACTTGATGCTGTTGGTCATACAGCACTTCTGGTTTTTAATCCATCCATCATTTTTGGAACATTGTGGTACTTAGAGTAGATGGTGGTGGCGGACACCGGAAAAGGAAACAGAAGAGAGAGTAGGGGTTATTACAGATTTTAGAGCCACCATGAACAGTTATTATAATGAATTGAATATACAGTAATCCCTCCTCCATCGCGGGGGTTGCATTCCAGAGCCACCCGCGAAATAAGAAAATCCGCGAAGTAGAAACCATATGTTTATATGGTTATTTTTATATTGTCATGCTTGGGTCACAGATTTGCGCAGAAACACAGGAGGTTGTAGAGAGACAGGAACGTTATTCAAACACTGCAAACAAACATTTGTCTCTTTTTCAAAAGTTTAAACTGTGCTCCATGACAAGACAGAAATGACAGTTCCGTCTCACAATTAAAAGAATGCAAACATATCTTCCTCTTCAAAGGAGTGCGCGTCAGGAGCAGAGACTGTCATAAAGACAGAGGAAAGCAAACAGATCAATAGGGCTGTTTGGCTTTTAAGTATGCGAAGCACCGCGGCACAAAGCTGTTGAAGGCGGCAGCTCACACCCCCTCCGTCAAGAGCACAGAAAGAGAGAGAGAGACAGAGAAAAACAAGCAAGCAAAAATCAATACGTGCCCTTCGAGCTTTTAAGTATGCGAAGCACCGTGCAGCATGTCGCTTCAGAAGCTGCACACAAGGTAGCACCGTGAAGATAATCTTTCAGCATTTTTAGACGAGCGTCCTTATCGTCTAGGTGTGCGAACAGCCCCCCTGCTCAATCCCCCTACGTCAGGATCAGAGAAAGTCAGCGCAAGAGTGAGAGAAAAGTAAGCTGGGTAGCTTCTCAGCCATCTGCCAATAGCGTCCCTTGTATGAAATCAACTGGGCAAACCAACTGAGGAAGCATGTACCAGAAATTAAAAGACCCATTGTCCGCAGAAATCCGCGAACCAGCAATAAATCCGCGATATATATTTAAATATGCTTACATATAAAATCCGCGATGGAGTGAAGCCGCGAAAGGCGAAGCGCGACTATAGCGAGGGATTACTGTACAGAGTATCAGGATTAAATTACAGTGAAGTTATGAGAATGCCATGTTAAAGTAATGTGTTTTCAGCAGTTTTTTAAAAGTGCTCCACTGTACTAGCCTGGCGAATTCCTACTGGCAGGCTATTCCAGATTTTAGGTGCATAATAGCAGAAGGCCGCTCACCACTTCCTTTAAGTTTTGCTCTTGGAATTCTAAGGAGACACTCCAGTTGAGGATCTGAGGTTGCGAATTGGAATATAAGACGTCAGACATATCCCCGATATATAGGATGGGGCGAGATTATTAAGGCTTTATAAACCATAAGCAAAATTTTAAAGTCAATCCTGAATGGACACAGGTAACCAGTGTAGTGACATCCAAAACTGGAGAGATGTGCTCAGATTTTCTTTTCCTGATAAGGATTCTAGCAGCTGCATTCTGCACTAGTTGCAAACGATTTATGTCTTTTTGGGTGTCCTGAGAGGAGTGCGTTACAGTAATCTAGTTGACTGAAAACAAACACATGAACTAATTTCTCAGCATCTTTCAATGCTATAAGAGGTCTAACTGTTGCTAATGTTTCTTAAGAGAAAAAATGCTGCCCTAGCTGATCTGATTAATATGCGATTTAAAATTTAGATTACAGTCAACAGTTCACCCCTAAGCTTTTTACCTCCGTTTTGACTTTTATCCTAATGCTTCCAGTTTATTTCCTAATAGCCTCATTGTATCCATTATTGCCAATCACTAAGATTTCAGTTTTCTCTTTATTTAACTTGAGAAAGTTACTATTCATCCATTCTGAAATACAAGTCAGACATTGTGTTAGTGAATCAAGAGATTTGGGGTCATCAGGTGCAAATGATGAATACAGTTGTGTGTCATCAGCATAGCTGTGGTAGCTCACGTTGTGCCCTGAGCATCATGTGACCTAATGGAAGCATGTAGATTGAGAAGAGCAGCGGACCAAGATAGAGCCTATGTGGAACACCATATAGGATCACATGTGTCTTTGAGTTGTAATTACCAAAACTAACCAAAGAATTTCTCCCATTCCAGGTAGGATTCAACTCAATTTAAGATGCTGCCAGAGAGGCCCACCCACTGACTAAGGCGATTTTTAAGAATATTATGATCAATGGTGTCAATGCGGAACTCAGATCTAAGAGGATGAGAACAGATAAATGACCTCTGTCTGCATTTACCCGCAAATCATTTACTACTTTAACGAGTGCAGTTTCTGTGCTGTGATTTGTTCTAAAAACCTGACTGAAATTTATCAGAATAGCAGTTTATTAAGGTGCTCATTTAACTGCATAATGACCCTGCCTTCTCTAGAATTTTACCTTAAGAAAAGGCTGGTTAGAGATGGGTCTAAAATTTTCAAGAGCAGAGGGATCGAGGTTATTTTTCTTAAGTAGGGGTTTAACTACAGCAGTCTTAAGGACAGTCTGGGAAGACCCCCATATCTAATGACGAATTTATTATGTCAAGTACATTATAATTAGCACGCCCGATACTTCTTTGAAAAAATTTGTTGGTATTGGGTCAAGACGCAGGTGGAGGGTTTCATTTGAGAAATTATTTTATGTAAATCAGGTAAATCTATCCCTAGTGAAAGAGTTCCAATTTGTTTATAACGGAATACTGGGGTTTAGGGAGGATCCTTAGTGTTGGGGAGATATACTATGTTATTTTGAATATCATAATTTTTTGATTGAAAAATACAGCAATAGCCTCACAGGTTATACTTCGAAGTACTTAGGAGGCATTCCTTTGAGTTCTTGGGTTTAACAGACGATCAATCGTTGAGAATAAGACTCTGGATTACTAGCATTGTTATTTATAATTATAGAGAAATAGCAGCGCCCTCTCAAGACAGACTGTGTTATTGTATTCTGTTATTTTAACTTTTATATTTCATAGTGGATAGTTAGTTTAGTCTTCCTCCATTTACGCTCAGCTCCTCTCGGCCTGCTCTCTTTAAATCAGACCACTCTTTGGGTCTTCCATGGTATAACAATGCTAGAAGATTTTTTAACTGTCTTTTCAGGTGCAACTAAGTCAACAGCAGCTCTCACTTTAGTATTAAATCTTTCCACCTTATTATTTACATTATCCTCGCTATACTAGTTGGCACTATAAACGGACTGATTGCTTAGAATGTTGTAATTTTTAAAGCTGCTGCTGAGTCAAGAAGCATTTTTTAACAATATGCTTCTCATGAGTGTTTTATATCATTATTTATATATTAAAAAGTAGAAGAAAATGGTCTGATAGATCCGTATCAATGACCTGTTTATATCAACTTTTAGTCCTTTAGTAATCACTAAGTCTAACGTATGACCTGCTTTATGTGTAGGCTGATTAACCGAGCTGTCTCAAATCAAAAGAGTCCAGGAGGTTCATAAATTCTTTTACGTTTTGGTCACACTGATTATCTATATGAAAATTAAAGTCACCGACTATTAAGAGTGTGTCATAGTTCATAATTAAAATTGACATTAAGTCAGAGAATTCCTCAAAAAAAGACGCGTTGAATTTTGGAGGTCTATACACGGATAATACTAGAACGTGAGAATCTCCATGGATAACAACGGCGAGATACTCAAAAGACTTGAATTTACCAAAACTGACATCTTTACATTTTAACCGGCTTGAGTAAATGTTTGCCAAGCCACCGCCTTTCTTTCCTTGGCGATCTGCACGAGTAAAACTGTAATCCGGAGGCACGGATTCGATTAAACAGCTGCGCCATCTGAACTAAGCCACGTTTCACTTAGTGCAATAAAATCTATTTTTTTATCACTAATAAGATCGTTGATAAAAAACGTCTTGTTAGTTAAAGCTCTAATATTTAATAGTGCCATATTTAATGTTTTGGAGGGGCAGAGATGAATACTATGTGCGTTATTGATATTTGGAACAGGAACTAAGTTATTTTTATTAGCGCCGTTCTGTGTGTATTTTTTGTTTAATCTATAATCTGTTTTTATAGTTTCTACTACATTGTTCATCTAAAGTAGTAATTTTATTAAATTATTGGTGTTCTAGGCACAGGCAGAAGACCCACATTTTCATGCCCTCAAGAGGACAGCCACCACAGCTGCAAAGGCTCTGGAATAACATGAATTGCATCCATGTTGACTAGCCATATGAATATACTGGCAACAAACTGCAAGATGTGCTTTTCACCATTCAATATGAGCCTGTGTTTCAGCCGTCCTGAAAAACCGATGTGAACAGTGGGAAGGGCACGTGTACAACAATATCATCTAGGAACTATAACCACTTCAGGAAGCACTAGGTCCATGATTTTATCAGAGCAGAACTGGTTGTGAAGGAACTAAATGGTACTTTCTTGTGAGAATAACATGACCATTTTGTGTCACCAAAACTGCAAGGTCTCTATCACTAGAGTGGAAGGGGCACTTGCCCTGTGTAAGACCTAATTTGGAAAACAGGCTGTAACTATAAAACTGTGTTTTGTCAGGTATATAATTAGAGCATTAGAAAAATTGTGATGTGAACAGGCCATTCAGTTTTTGTCCAAAATAACGCTTAAGTCAAGATCTGAACCTTCCCTGAGGCCCTACTCTCCACCACACTACTTGGTAATTTAGTCTATGGTTTCTTTGCATAAAGAAAAACATTTTAACATTTGGGCATATCTGTCCCCTTAACAAGTTTCCATTCATGTTACCATGTTCATGTTACAATAATTTATTTTAAAGTAACAACTGGGATATACTGTACTAAATCATTTCATAATTTTAAACACCCGAATCATGTCCACTCTTAATCTTCATTTGCTTAAAAGGAAAAGTTCAACTTAGCTTCGCTTGAGTTGTTCCTATCACTTGCCTATGTCTTTTTTATGCCATGGAGACCATAACTGAACTATAATACTAATGGTGAGTCTCACCTATATGTTGTATAAACTTAAGTATAACCTCCTACAACATTAAGTGCCTCCTTAGTAGTCCTTAATGCTTTTGGGGGGTTATCCACTTCTTCACAGGTATAAACTTCAGTAAAGTGCAGGTTCAAAGCATTTGCTACTTCACTCTCTGTATATTCTGACTCTCCTTTACTGTTCCTAATACTCTTCACCTCCTCCTTGACTGTTCTTTTACTAAAATATTGAAAGAATCTCTTTAGGTTTATTGTTTATCTTTTCTCCAATATTTCACTCAAACTGTTTTTTAGCTATCCTGACATCTTTCCTTGCTCTCATGCTCTCATATGCCCTACCATTAGTACTGGAGTTATTAGTCTTATATAGCTGTTCTTTTCTTTGTAACTTTCTTTTTAACTCCTATTTTACCCACCTCAAGAGATTTTTTTTATTCATATTGCTTTAAAATTTTGGAACAAATTATTCCTACATTGTATGTAAAACACTTTTAAACCTTCTTCATATCTCCTCAACTGTCTCCACACTTTAAAAACTTATCTAAATTTATCTTACTTAGTCTTTGCCGCATCTGCTCAATGTTTTCCCTACTAAAATTAAAAGTAACTCTTCTTGTTTAACAATATACCCTCTGCCAAAACAGTGCCATATCTATTATATCATAATCTCCAGATCAGTTACCTTTATCCCTTCAATTTTATCCTGATGGCCTTATTTAGTACATGGAGACTGACACAGTTATTCAGGCCAACAGACTTTTCATTAGTTACCTCCAGACTGGCGATCCACAGGGAGGCATTGACTGGTTCAATGGTGACAAATACCAGTAGCCGCTTTAGGTAAAGTGGCAACACCCTGTCTCATAATGCTATTGAGATTTATTGAAGTGGCTATATAACTGAAATGGAAGTGGGATAGATCAAAGGCATGCAAGTAAAGGCAGTGAAAACCTGAAAGCACTGCTATTGTTGTTGTGGTGAGGTTTTACATGCAAAATTTGCATTCCAAGACAGATATTTCCAGAAATGTATGTGTCAAATTACAGGACACATTAGGGTACATAACCTTGTCATACTGAACCAGTAAGAGAAAACACAAGGGGACGATTTGTGAGTCACCATATATATGGGCAGTAGTGGTAGGTAGAGACAAAGGAGTTTTTTAGATTAAGTTTAGTTTTTATAATTTGCGCATTTTAAAACTTAGTACATAGTAGCTCCACTATTTGACAAAAGACAATGCTCCCACCATATAAACGGATGTGTATGACTTGAATGAGTGGTCCTGAAATCACATTGTGAACTATACAGTAGCCTGAAGGCTGTACCTGCAAGTTGATGACAGTGGAATAACACACTTTTCAAAATGGCTAGGTAGTGCAAAAAAGGTCTGATATGGCATGACATTTCAAATGTACCCACAGCACATACAGCTACAGGTTCAACATTGAAAGTAAATTGCAAATAGGGTTTCTTATGTGTCAAAGAATCTATATTAAAGAATAAGCATTTAATGAAACTTTAATGTTACTGTTGTGTTTAATTATATGGTCATAGATAGATAGATAGATCTCACTGATAGTTCACTGAGTCAAGCTAGAAAGGGAGGAGATCATGGAAGGGAAAAATTCAGCCATTCCATTGCCACAATATTATGTTTGAAGGAATGACAACGTCCCAAGAGCCAGCTTCTGTAGCCGAGGATCGGACCGCCAAGGTCCCTGCCTACGGCCACCACCCAACTTACACTGCCCCCCGACCTCCTTGGCCCTTCCCATAGGTGGTGAAGCCCATGGGAAGGGGGACCCACATTGCCTCTTCGGGCTGTGCCCAGCCGAGCACCATGGGTGCAAGTCCGGCCACCAAGGGGCGACTTGCCAGTCGAGCCCCACCTCAAGGGCCAGGCACCAGAGGGGGGCCCCGAGTGACCCGGGTCCAGGCCATGGGAAAACGCTGTCCAAAGTTTTTCCATCATCATAGGAGGGTGAGTTGAGGTGAGTTGGCTTCGATGGTGGGGAGAGGGATGCCAGTCATGCCTGGTATGGCCCACATGTGTTGTGAGGGTCTGCTGGGAACATCTGGCAGGAGCCCCCTGTCAGAAGTAGCTTCAACTCCCACCTCCGGCAGAACTTCGACCATGTCCCGAGGGAGGTGGGGGACATTGAGTCCGAATGGGCCATGTTCCGTGCCTCTATTGTTGAGGCGGCTGACCGGAGCTGTGGCCGTAAGGTGGTCGGTGCCTGTCGTGGCGGCAATCCCCGAACCCGTCGGTGGACACCAGCGGTGAGGGATGCTGTCAAGCTGAAGAAGGAGTCCTACCAGTCCCTTTTGTCCTGTGGGACTCTGGAGGCAGCTAATAGGTACCAGCAGGTCAAGCGGAATGCGGCTTCGGTGGTTGCTGAGGCAAAAACTCGGGCATGGGAGGAGTCTGGGGAGGCCATGGAGAACGACTTTCGGATGGCTTCAAGGAGATTCTGGTCCACCGTCCGGCGTCTCAGGAGGGGGAAGCAGTGCAGTGTCAACACTGTATATGGTGGGGATGGTGCGCTGCTGACCTCGACTCGGGACGTTGTGGGTCGTTGGGGGGAGTACTTTGAAGACCTCCTCAATCCCACTAACATGCCTTCCAATGAGTAAGCAGAGCCTGGGGACTCGGAGGGTGGGCTCTCCCATCTCTGGGACTGAGGTCACCGAGGTGGTCAAAAACTCCTTGGTGGCAGGGCCCTGGGTGGATGAGATACCGCCCAGAGGTTCCTCAAGGGCTTGATGTTGTAGGGCTGTCTTGGTTGACACGTCTCTACAACATCGCATGGACGATCAGGGACAGGGCCCTCTGGATTGGCAGACCGGGAGTGGTGGTCCCCCTCTTTAAGAAAGGGGGACCGGAGGGTGTGTTCCAACTACAGAGGATCAAACTCCCTCAGCCTCCCTGGAAAAGTCTATTCGGGGGTTCTGGAGAGGAGGGTCTGTCGAATAGTCGAACCTCGGATCAGGAGGAACAGTGTGGTTTTCGTCCTGGTCGCGGAACAGTGGACCAGCTCTTCATCCTTAGCAGAGTCTTGGAGGGGTGCATGGGAGTTCGCCCAACCAGTCTACATGTGTTTTGTGGACTTGGAAAAGGCATTCGACCGTGTCCCTCGGGGAATCCTGTGGGGGGTGCTCCGGGAGTATGGGGTACTGGACCCCCTGATAAGGGCTGTTCGGTCCCTGTACAACCAGTGTCAGAGCTTGGTCCGCATTGCCGGCAGTAAGTCGAACCCGTTTCCAGTGAGAGTTGGACTCCACCAGGGCTGCCCTTTGTCACCAATTCTGTTCATAACTTTTATGGACAGAATTTCTAGGCGCAGCCAGGGTGCTGAGGGGGTCCGGTTTGGTAGACTCATGATTGGGTCACTGCTTTTTGCAGATGATGTTGTCCTGTTTGTTTCAATCAGCCGTGATCTTCAGCTCTCTCTCGATCGGTTTGCAGCTGAGTGTGAAGCGGCTGGGATGGGAATCAGCACCTCCAAATCCGAGACCATGGTCCTCAGCCGGAAAAGGGTGGAGTGCCCTCTCAGGGTTGGGAGCGAGATCCTGCCTCAAGTGGAGGAGTTCAAGTATCTCGGGGTCTTGTTCACGAGTGAGGGAAGAATGGAGCGTGAGATCGACAGGCGGATTGGTGCGGCGTCCGCAGTGATGCGGGCTCTGCATTGGTCTGTCTTGGTGAAAAAGGAGCTGAACCGTAAGGCAAAGCTCTCAATTTACCAGTCGATCTATGTTCCTACCCTCACCTATGGTCATGAGCTGTGGGTAGTGACCGAAAGAACGAGATCGCGAATACAAGCGGCTGAAATGAGTTTCCTCCGCAGGGTGTCTGGGCTCTCCCTTAAAGATAGGGTGAGAAGCTCAGTCATCCGGGAGGGGCTCAGAGTAGAGCCGCTGCTCCTCCGCATCGAGAGGAGTCAGATGAAGTGGCTCGGGCATCTGATTAGGATGCCTCCTGGACGCCTCCCTGGTGAGGTGTTCCAGGCACGTCCAACCGGGAGGAGGCCCCGGGGAAGACCCAGGACACGCTGGAGGGACTATGTCTCCCGGCTGGCCTGGGAACGCCTCGGGATTCTCCCGGAAGAGCTAGAAGAAGTGGCCGGGGAGAGGGAAGTCTGGGCATCTCTGCTGAAGCTGCTGCCCCTGCAACCCGACCTTGGATAAGCGGAAGAAAATGGATGGATGGATGGATGGATGGATGGATGGATGGATGGATGGAATGACAACGACAACCCTCCTTCATCAGGGCCTACAGGAAAAAAATCAAACTGTCATGCAAGCCTAACACAAGAAGGTTGCCTAATCAAACCCTGTTATTCTCTTATTAGAAAATGTACATACATCACAGGCACACAATTTGGTGCACAACAAAAGAAGGCCATAGATCCAAGAGCTTTGCTGTAGGAAAAATTGTACTATTCCTTTAATGATGGTGGATACATTTTCCATTAACCTATCTTGGTTGCACTCGTCCTCTTATAAGGCAAAATAAAAGTTTACCATTTCTTAGTGAAAAATAGTTGTCATAATATTTTATGTTAAAGAAATTAATTCCTGACTAATAAGGAGGAGTGTCATCCAGTATGACAAAGCAATTATTCTTACAGTCAGGTACACTCACAAAGAGTTCTGATGAACATTTCAATATGGTGGTTCATGTCAATATGGTTATTCATTTTCCAGAATGTTTTGCTTATCAGACACAGGCTAATTAAATAATTATGGCAGATTCTGGGATATAAAATCAATAAGGTTTCAGATGACTGCATATGTGGCAAATGCTGCTTAGTGATTCACAGATATTTTGTCTTGTGTACTTAGAAGAACCATATAAAGATAAATTTAGCATCATAAAATAAAACAACACTGATGACTTACAGTCACTATGCAGAACTCATTAAAATAACAAAAACAAAATCCCCACTCTTGATGATTCTTAGTGATTTATTAATGTATGTAAACGTCAAAAAGAAATAAAATTGCACATGTTATGATTACAAAAATACAAATTTGCACTGCAACTGAAGATATTTTAACTGTTTTCTCACAAAAGCAGATGACAGCAAAAGTATTTCTTATTACACACACATTTTATTAGTTACAGAATAAATTGTATCACTGTACTGAAGAATAGTGGATGCATTACAGATAATCCTCCAGCTTTGCTTGACTCACTTCTCCATTTTTTAACTGACCTCACATTTATCCTGCATTAGTGGCTACATCCTTCCTTGGTTGATGCAATAATCTCTTCCTTCATCACACTTTTACAAATTTAGATCGCCTTTCAGGCTGTTCCAGTTTTTCACTGCAAATTGCTTGCACTTAAATAAGTCAATCGGTCACGGGGGGTCAGCTGGAGCCAATCCCAGCCAACACAGGGCACAAGGCAGGAACCAATCCCGAGCAGGGTGCCAACCCACCGCAGGACAAGTAATTGTCAGTTTTGAAAATAAAAAAGAATTTGAAACATACTGAATGTTGGTCTACCTTCATAAACCCAGATGTTACATTGTTATTGCGCTTAGATCAGCTCCAGGAGTTGTATTTTAAACTTCCCTATATGATATATTCCATACAAAGACTTCTGAAATGAGAATGGCAGTGATGCAAATTACAGTCAAGAGACAGATGAAGAGACAGGTTCAGGGACTGAATGAAGTTTTAATTGCTGTTAAGATTTAAGGTTAAAATTTAGACATTCAGACAACTGTCAGGCTAAAATTTTTTGCTTAGAATAAACAGTATGCGGGCGGCACGGTGGCGCAGTGGGTAGCGCTGCTGCCTCGCAGTTGGGGGACCTGGGTTCGCTTCCCGGGTCCTTCCTGTGTGGAGTTTGCATGTTCTCCCCGTTTCTGCGTGGGTTTCCTCCGGGCTCTCCGGTTTCCTCCCACAGTCCAAAGACATGCAGGTTAGGTGGATTGGCGAATCTAAATTGGCCCTAGTGTGTGGTGGGTGTGTTTGTGTGTGTCCTGCGGTGGGTTGGCACCCTGCCCAGGATTGGTTCCTGCCTTGTGCCCTGTGTTGGCTGGGATTGGCTCCAGCAGACCCCCGTGACCCTGTGTTCGGATTCAGCGGGTTGGAAAATGGATGGATGGAAACAGTATGCTTGAACTTTAACATGTTTCCCCATGTATGCATTTAGCACTAGCTAATAAGAGTCAAGGCTAATATTTTTAAATAGTGTTAGCTAAAATACCACAAAATTTAGAGGGCAACCTTAACTGGGGAAAATGTCTCTTGAGAATATATCACTGGTTTATTATAGATATATTAGAATTATCAATTAATCATTCTGTCCACTAATTTTCTAAACCTTTTTTATTTAAATACATGGCATGAGGTGTACAGCCTATCTTACTATCATTGTGTGCAAGGCAGAACCCAGCCCTGCAAGGAATGCCAGCTCATTCTTACTTGGCCAGTTTTGAAATACTAAGTAATGCATGAGTCTTTGAGATATATTAAGTAGCCAGAGTATCAAGAGAAAACTAACACAGATACAAGAGAAATTTGAGCCAGAAATTACAACTATGTCTTGACAACAGTAAGACAGCAGTGTTATTATATTATATTATATTATATTATATTATATTATATTATATTATATTATATTATATTATATTATAGAAATTTGCTGAGAGATAAACAAAAATGTATCCAGAAAAAAATGGATCTTCTTGTGTAGTTGGGACCATTTCTGTGTCTGAGGTCAATGCAGTGGTGAAGGTGTGCAGTGGGAATAATATATGCAAAAATTAGATCTGGTCAGAAACTCTGGAGAGGGTCTTGGTAACTGTTCCTCTTGTATGTTGTGTGGAAAGTGGACATATTATTTCTAAATTGGCAGAATGAAATGATGTTAGCATTTAAGAAATAAAGGGGCTACTTTCTAAGAGTTCATATTCACATTGCATGTAAAATGTGGCAGGGCATACAGATTCTAATAGATTATAAAACAAATTCCCACAAATTTTTTCCACATTTGCTCTCCAGGATGACCTTAAGGCTTTCTCAATAGCAAAGTTCCTCCTCCTCATCCTGTAGCACAGCATGAGTCGTCCTTTCTGTTAATGTTGATGATGTAAAAAGAATGTTTAAAAAAGTCACCATCCTCCAATAATTTGGAACTACTAGCAAACATTTTTAATTTCTTATTGAACAAATCTGTTGTTCTCATGTTTCAAACACAACAGTTAACTCTGTTCCAAAGAAAACAAGAGTAAACTGTTTCCGCTGAGGCAGATAGCACTCATTCTTTCTGTGTTGGAAAGCTTTTAGAGTTTGGTGCTATGACATATTTAATATATAGACTGGACCACATGCAATTTCTTGATGTTGTGGATGTTTTTAGAATATTTCTTGAACTGCTGTATAAAGCTAAATTTCCCCTTGTGAGAAATGGATTAATATATTAATATTAGGCCTGGGAAAGTGTAAACCTAAATTTTAATAAATTTATAAGTTAAAATCAATAACAACATTTTATTTAAAAGTTTCAAATTGCATGTTTCACAACACCTTGCCACATGTCAGTATGTGGTACTAGTATTCATCTCCTTGATTTATACATAACGACAAAGGTGCAGGGGAGTGGGAGGAAGGGGGGTTTATAGTAGTTCTGGAGCAATACTAAATAAAAGTAGCAAAGGTATTACACTCTCTCTCTTTTTTCATGTCATGTTTCTGTAAGAATATTGAATCAATATCATATCACCTACATGCAAAATACACTTTCTTTGAGTGGCACGTCTGTGTCTCATATGCCATACTAATTAGAGAATTAAAACATTAGCTTCATTTTCTTATTGCCTTCTTTTCAACTTGCCTTTTAGGAAGGCATTTAAATTCAGGTTTCACTTGCTCAGTTAGTATTGTCTTGAAAGCTCAAATTTCAGGTCATTGTTTAAGTTTAAACTATGCCATTAAATTTTTTAAAAATTTCTTTGTGTTACTTCTACATTAATTTTGTGATTCAGTGTATATTTACTTCATGATTTATGTATTTATTTTATGACTGCATGTTCTAATGTTAGATGCACTTAATCACAATTAATTCCATACAATTATGAGATTAATTAGCTATTTTTTTAATTGATTCCCAGCACTATTAACTTTCTATTTTCAAACTTCTTGGTCATACCATCTCCCATTTTGGACCCCTTTTGGAACAAATGGGACCTGTTTTGCCACCACAGGTTACATTTGAACTGAACTAGCACCAATGTGTTACTCATTAGTCGAGTATTTTTTAAACTAGGGAATGGGGGGTTAGGTTAGGAAGTTTAGGACAGGTCAGATTTGGGTAAAAATAAATATGCATAGTAACGTAAATCCTAAACAAAATAAATTCAAAATTAAAATAACTATATAAAACTTCCATCCATCCATTTACCAACCCGCTGAATCCGAACACAGGGTCACGGGGGTCTGCTGGAGCCAATCCCAGCCAACACAGGGCACAAGGCAGGAAACAATCCTGGGCAGGGTGCCAACCCACCGCAGCTATATAAAACTTGTTGGGGCTAATGCTAGAAGTGTCAAAAATAAATGAAGTGAGATGGAGTTGTATATAGTTGAGCATAATTATGATATTATAGCAATAACAGAAACCTGTCTAAATAACAAAGATGGGGATGAGTATAACATAGACTAATACACATTTTTTAGGAAGGACAGACAGAACAGTAAAGGAGGAGGAGTAGTCATTTATGTAAAGCAGAATCTAAATGCAAATCTTCTTCAGTTGGATGATGAGCCACATCTTAGTGAGAATATCTGGATTTATCTGGAAAGCATTTCAGACAGTAATTTCAATGCACATCTTTTTGATAATATTAAAAACGTAAATTTCAGTATAACAAATGTCTTTTCAACCAAAAATGTCCATCAAATATCATGTGATGCAAAAAAAATACTTAACGCTACTCATACACTTTTGCTGAGTGTCTGGAACCCTGCAACAGTTGTCTCTTCCTTTTTAGACTAAAAGAAATTGACAATCTGTTGCAAAATATCTGGTCTCAGGCAGTAGGCACAACATCATACACATAGTCGAATTCTGAATCAGTGCTCTACTAAACGTATGCATGGGTAGTTGTGTTGTGTGCAAATATTGCGCTGTTTGAGTTTCATAGTGCTTCTCAAAGTTTTCTTTGAGATGAACAAAAAAAAGTGAGAAACAGACTCAGTTTACACTATAAGAAACATTAACAATCCTAGAAAAAGTTGACTCCGGAATGAAGATAAATGACGTGGTGAAAGCACAATCGTGCCTTCATCTTCATCTAAAGTCTCATCTTCATTCTGTATTTTCATACCTGTATTTCTATAAAGAAAAAAACTTATATCTAATGTCTCATTTAGATGTTCTTTATACAGAAACTCCACTTGATGTTATTTAGGAGTAATTAAGTGGTGTCACACACGTGCGATTAGGAGGCAGTCAAAAAGCCTAAAGGTGAGTGAAATATCGCGAGATAAGGGGTTGTCACGTGGTCCTTACCTGAATCTCTTCATCTCTCAACAGAAAATCTGAAGAAAAATAATTGCCGCTACTTCCGGGTCCCAAAATGGCCACCATGACGTCACTTCCGGCGACCTAATATGACATCACATCCGGCCATTCCGAATGACGTCACTTCCTGCCAACCATTTCCTGTTTCCATAATTCAATTCTGTATATAAACGCCATCTTGTTCCATGAACTTTGTCAAATGCTTGAATACAGTACTTTGATCAATTGTTTTGCCATTTTTGCTTTATTTTGTCCATAGGACAATATACGGGGACAGTCCCCAAAACTTTATTTTTGTGGAGTTTCTTTTTTATTTCCACAGTGGATAGGACTCGCAAACATTGTTGGGCTGAATAGCCTGTTCTTATTTAAATGTTTCTAATGTTCTAATGATTACCTGAAATATGCACAACACATTTCAGTTGTCATCAAAAGCTTTATTTCTTCAGGCATCAGATGAAATTCAGATGTCTCTGTCTGCTCTTGCATCAGTTATATGATTCTCTTGGAGTGATCTGCCCTCCTTGGAAGCAGGTCCAGTAATGAAGAATGATTTCAGGTAATGCTGAGATTTAAATAATGTTATCCCTAGAATAGGTGAGTCTTGTGGAAACAGGGTGTCAATTACAACTCAGATTCTCTAAGGCATCCTCCTCCATTCTAAAGGCATAACTGTGAAAGAAGTTAGGAACTATGTAACACTCACAGACTTCCATAATTGCTTCCCATACAGGCATTTGTGAGACATTCCTCGTGCATATTGTCCATATAACTTATGAACAGAATCGGTGACAAAGGGCAGCCCTGGCGGAGTCCAACCTCAACAGGAAACGAATCCGACTTATGCAGACCAAGCTCCTGCTCCTCCTGTACAGGGACTTAATGGCTCGTAAGAACGAGCCTTGTACCCCGTACTCTTGGAGCACACCCCACAGGAAGCTTCGAGAGACACGGTCGTATGCCTTCTCCAAATCCACAAAACACATGTGGACTGGTTGGGCAAACTCCCATGCCCCCTCCAGGATCCTGGCCAGGGTGTAGAGCTGGTCCAGTGTTCCATGGCCGGGACGGAATCCTCATTGTTCCTTTTGAATCCGAGATTCAACCATTGACCGAACTCTCTTCTCCAGCACCCCTGAATAGACCTTATCGGGGATGATGAGGAGTGTGATCCCCCTATAGTTGGAGCACATCCTCCGGTCACCATTCTTAAAAATGGAGACCACCACCACAGTTTGCCAATCCAGAGGTACTGCCCCTGATGTCCATGCGATGTTGCAGAGATGTGTCAACCAGGACAGCCCCACAACATCCAGAGCCTTGAGGAACTCAGGGTGAACCTTGTCCACCCCAGAGCTTTTTAACTACCTTGGCGACCTCGGCCCCTGTTATGGATGGGCCCCCCCCACTGGAGTCCTCCAGCTCTGCTTCCTCTGAGGAAGACATGCTGGTGGGATTGAGAAGATCCTCGAAGTATTCCTTCCACCGGTAAATAATGCCTGCAGTTGAAGTCAGCAGGGCTCCATCTTCACTGTACACAGTGTTGGTAGAGCACCGCTTTCCCCTCCTGAGGCGCCTGAAAGTCGTTTTCCATGGCTTCCCCAAACTCCTCCCATGCCCGAGTTTTTGCCTCTGCAGCAGCCGATGCTGCCACACACTTGGCCCACCGGAACCCCTCAGCTGCCTCTAGAGTCCCACTGGTCAACCAGACCCGATATAAACGCCATCTTGTTCCATGAACTTTGTCAAATGCTTGAATACAGTACTTTGATCAATTGTTTTGCCATTTTTGCTTTATTTTGTCTGTAGGACAATATATGGGGACGGTCCCCAAAACTTTATTTTTGTGGAGTTTCTTTTTTATTTCCACAGTGGATAGGACTCGCAAACTATGTTGGGCTGAATGGCCTGTTCTTATTTAAATGTTTCTAATGTTCTAATGATTACCTGAAATATGCACAACACATTTCAGTTGTCATCAAAAGCTTTATTTCTTCAGGCATCAGATGAAATTCAGATGTCTCTGTCTGCTCTTGCATCAGTTATATGATTCTCTTGGAGTAATCTGTCCTCATTGGGAGCAGGTCCAGTGATGAAGAATGATTTCAGGTAATGCTGAGATTTAAATAATGTCATCCCTAGAATAGGTGAGTCTTGTGGAGACAGGGTGTCAATGACAACTCAAATCCTCTAAGGCATCCTCCTCCATTCTAAAGGGATAACTGTGAAAGAAGTTAGGAACTATGTAATACTCACAGACTTCCCTAACTGCTTCCCTTACAGGCATTTGTGAGACATTCCTCGTGCTTGGATGTGTGGCAATAGAAAGACAGATAGATACTTTATTAATTTAACTAATTTTGTGGGAGGTATATAAAAATTTACATTTATTAAATTTAAATTCCTTATCTGATAATACATTTAATAATCACTGACAAACCTTTATGCAAACAATACCAAGGAGACTAAACAAAATTGACAGATTATGTTTGTACATACATTTTAGTAACAAACATTTCTACAATGAGCAGTTTTTAATAGCCTTTATCAGCAAAATGGCCAAATGATATACCAATAACACCAGACAATTTTAAGAGATCAACTCATGAAAAATACAGAAAATGAAATAGTTCTATAGCAAAAACAAAATATATGAGGTAAATCTATTCTGATGTATTTTCAAAGTTAACTTTTGTTACTTTAGACTCTAAAAATATCAGGTGAAGTTTTGAAAGAAAACTGGCACATTGTTATGGATTAATATCAGTCAGTGTACTTACAGGAACAGAGACAAATTAAGAAAGCAGAGGTACACATTGAAAGAAAACAAGAACAGATGTCTCTCTATCTATTATAAAAAAATCTTGGGAGGGAGACGAAGGAGACGAGACGTGATCTTCTCAGAAGACACTTTGAAGTCCCGCGAGACTATTGCACGGAAGACACTTTGAAGTCCTGCGAGACTACTTGCACGACACACCCTACTTACAAGCAAATTCTCGGAGACACTTTAATATCAAGAAATAAAAAATGAATGAAATGAAAATAACAATCTCTTTAAGTTGTACATCCGGATAACCAAACCCGGGGGATGGTGAGCAGGGGGCAGAGCCCCCTAGTTTATAAAAAAAATAATCTTTGAAGGCTTGGAAGGAGACTATACGTGATCTTCTCGAAAGACAATTTGACATTTTAATGTCACGCGAGACAAGGCAGTGAGACAAAAGGACAGCTGCTGTACAGACTTTTAAATGATCAACGCGCAGCACGACAAGCAGAACATGCAGTTCGGCAACAGCAGGAGAAAGATTCCTCAGCGTGTGTTCAGCCCCCCCGCACCATATCCTCACCACCTCGCCTTGACAATGCGAGCAGCAGAGACACGAGTGGCTGGAGAGTAGCGTGCCCGGGGGGGGGGGTTGGGAGGGGGTGATTGAGCGAAGCAGGCAGGGGGCAAAGCCCCCTATTAAAGTAAAATTATCCAAATCACTCTGTTGTGAGTGGTGCTCTAGACCAGGGGTAGGCAACGTCGGTCCTGGAGTGCCACAGTATGTGCAGGTTTTTGTTCCAACCCAGTTCCTTAACGAGAACTCAATTATTGCTGATGAAGCACATATTGCTTAAGTGACATTTTAATGCTTCATTTTAGTGGTCTCGCTTGTTAAGGTTCTCCAAACTTAATTGCTTATTTCAATCTTAAACTGCTGCATTCAGTGTTTTAATTGCTCCTTATTAGCAATAAGATGTAAAACAGGGGTAGGCAATGTCGGTCCTGGTGAGCCGCAGTGGCTACAGGTTTTCATTCAACCCAATTGCTTAATTAGAAACCAATCATTGCCAATCTCAGACCTTATTTAATTTTATGGCTTGTTAGTCTGTGCAATGTAAGGCTTTTATATCGTAGATTTTTTTCCTTTCCAAGGATATCATCCAAATGATTTGAAGCCTAAAACAGATCATTTTCAGTCTGTCACATTTTTCTATTAAGTGTTTTATTAAATCAAACCGTGCATGATAAACACACACAGATGTAATTGGAAAAAAGCTAGCTGGAGAACTGCTGGCTGCTTTGTCTTTTACATCTTATTGCTAATAAGAAGCAATTAAAACACTGAATGCAGCAGTTTAAGATTGAAATAAGCAATTAAGGTTGGAGATCCTTAACAAGCGAGACCACTAAAATGAAGCATTAAAATGTCACTTAAGCAATATGTGCTTCATCAGCAATAATTGAGTTCTCGTTAAGGAACTGGGTTGGAACAAAAACCTGCACATACTGTGGCACTCCAGGACCGACGTTGCCTACCCCTGCTCTAGACGGTGAAGATGACTTACTTAGACTTAGACTTAGTTCGTCCCACGCCAGGCGGCACAGTAGGCGCCAAGAAATCGCCAACGAATTCGGTCAACGGCAGCGGATTCGGCTTCGTCCCATGATATGTCTATAGCGCGTAGGTCTTCGTTGAAAGAACGCCGCCATGTTTGTTTTGAGTGGCCACGCTTTCGTGTGCCACGGGCAGGCGTCCAGCTCATAGCAATCTTTGGGAGGCGATGTATCGGTTGCCGGAGGAAGTGGCCAGCAAAACGAAAGCGGCGTTCCGCTACAGTGCTCGCTAAAGGTTGGGTAGCTGTTCGTTGAAGGATTTCGTCATTACTGACGTGGTCCCAGTAGGGGCCCTTCAGTATTCGCCGTAGGTAGCGTTGCTGAAAGATGTTCAGGCGTCTCATGATCGCTGAAGATGACTTCCAAGTTTCGCTCGCATATATCGACGTAGGGATGACGGTCGTGTTTAGCAGTCGTATTTTCGTTGGCAGTGTAATGGTGTTGGATCGCCATATTGGTCCCAGTTGTCGCATTACTGATGATGCTTTCCCAATATGGCAGGCTACGTCGATGTCTGTCCCCCCGTCAGGCGCCACAGTGCTGCCGAGGTAGGTGAAGCGGTCGACTTCCTCAAACTGTTGTTGGCCAATGGAGACCGGGATGTTTGCACGGGTATAGCCGATGCGCATGACCTTGCTCTTGGCCTCACTAATTCGGAGCCCGATTTTTGTCGCCTCACTTTGTAGTAGTTCAGTGAGATCGCGGAGGGATTGTTGGGTGGGGCCAAGTAGAGTGATATCATCCGCAAAGTCCAGATCTGCTATTCATCTCCCATCGCGACCCTGAAGGCCATGGTCAGCGTGTCCAAGAGCGTGGCGCATGACGAAGTCAATGTGCTAGCAGGAATAGAAATGGCGAAATGATGCAGCCTTGGTGCACGCCCGTATCGATCTGGAAGGCCTCGGATATGCCATAGTCCGTGCGTACGTAGCAGCTCGTCTCGTGGTATATATTTCGTAAAATGTTGATGAACTCCACTGGGATGCCATAGACTCCGGCGATTTTCCATAGTGTCTCTCGGTGAATACTATCGAAGGCCTTAGTAAAGTCGATAAAGTTTATAGACAGTTTTTGCTACAATTCGGTACTTTGTTCGATGATTGTCCGTAGGACAAAGATTTGTTCGGAGCAGGATCTCCCGTTGCGGAACCCTGCTTGTTCCTTGCGGAGTTGGTGGTCAACAGCTTGGCGTAGGCGTTGGAGCAGGATGGAGCACAGCACTTTGCCTGGAACGGAGAGGAGGGTAATTCCGCGCCAGTTGTTGCAGTCGGCGAGATTCCCTTTCTTTGGAATTTTTACGATGACCCCTTTTCTCCAGTCTTCTGGGACGGTTGCTGTTTCCCAACACCTGTTAAGGAGAGATGTAAGACAGTCTATAAATGGTTGTCCTGCATGTTTTAACATTTTGGGAGCGATTTCGTCTATGCCGGGTGTGCGACCAGTCTTGAGGGCTGCAATTGCCGACTTGGTTTTTCGGCTGACGTGATCGGTCCAACTTTGACTGGAAGGTCATTTGCCGGTGTTAAGAGATCGTCCGGGAATATTGATGTGGGTTCTGGTTTGTTCAGGAGCTCAGTGAAGTGCTCGACCCATCATTTTTCTTGTGCTTCGGTGGTTAGCAACAGGTGACCGTCCTTGGCTTTGATTGGTACACCTCTCCTGCTGGGCGTGCCACTCAGCTCTCGGACGATCCTGTATAGTGTTTTAGTGTCATTCCTGTCCGCAGCTTCTTGCGCCTCATGTCCTTTCTTTTCAATCCAATCGCACTTATCTTGGCGGCAGCTTCATTTGACCTTTCGATCGGCAGCTCGGTAGCACTCCTCTGCCGCGGTGAGACCAGGTCCTGGGGGCTCCCGATTGCGATCTTGTTTCAAGCGGCGCCGTGCATCGATTAGGTCCCAGGTGTTATCTTTTATCCAGCGTTCTCAGTATGTGCCTCGTTTTCGACCGATTGTAGTTGTGGCACTTTCGATGACAATCTGGTGGAGTCGTGTCCAGTCATCCTCAACCAATTCTTTGCCGCCTGTTTCTGCAAGTATTTCAAAGCGATTTCGGAGCTCGAGTTGGAACTGTTCGGCTACGGGCGTCTCTTAGAGCTTTGTAACATTGAAGGGTCTTGGTCGCTGAGGTTTAGGCGTCGATCGCATAAGTTTTAGCTGGCATTTGGCGACTAGTAAATTATGGTCAGAGCCGATGTCTGCTCCTCTCCGGCTTTTCACATCTAGCAAGGACGAGCACCATCTTTTGCTGACGCAGATGTAATCGATTTCGTTTTTTTATAGTCCTCCTGGAGACTGCCATGTCATCTTATGGATCCTTTTGTGCTGGAAAATGTATTTCCGATGCATAGATTGTTCATGGCACAGAGTGAGCGCAGTCACTCACCGTTGTCGTTTGTTCGAGCGCCTGATCCATGCAGACCCATTGTCGCCTCGAAGCCCGAGTGGTTGCCGTTTAACTGAGCAATGAAGTCGCCGACGACAAGGAGCAAATCGTGGCGTGGTACAGTCGTCAGCTCGTCTTGGAGCTGGTTGTAGAATGCTTCCTTTGCTGCTTCGTCGGATTCCTCTGTTGGGGCGTATATCTGGATGACTGTGACTTTCACCTGTCGGAATCGGAAGCGGGCGGTGTTAATTCGGTCGGAGACCGGTTTCCATTACGTGAGCGCTGCTGTCGCCTGTGGTGATAGTACGAGTCCAACGCCACGCACATGTTCGGTGCTATGGCCAGAGTAGAGAAGTGTTTTTCCATTGCTAATTATGCATCCTGACCCCGCCCATCATACCTTGGCAAGGCCTAAAATGTTCAGGTGGTAGTCGTCGAACGCTTGGAGCACCTGGGCGAGGTAGCCCGTTCGGTAGAGCGATCATACATTCCATGTTCCGATTCGTGTTAGTGTCTTAGCATTGAATAAAGAGACGCGCATTGGGTGTTGGATGGCCACAGATGGGCTTTGTTCCAGCACCATCACAGGGGATCGGCAGCCGTCGTTGCTGGTTAGTTGAATTTGTTGTGATTCTCTTGGCGTTTCAGTAGCAGGTTTTGTTTTTACGGGGTTGGGGTGCTGGCCCGACACCCATACCTCCTCCTTTTCCATCCGTGCTTGGGACCGGCAGTGGCGGAGTTCAGTGAAGATGAAGTGGGAGATAAGTCCAAGGAAGAAATCATAATTCTACTAGTCAGTCTTTGCTTCTGTTTTATGTTGTGGTAATAAGATTCTGGTACAACCTGAAAAATGACCACCGTTATTTTAGATTTGCAGAAGTTACCTTCAGTATCACAGAATATGTTGAAGATTCCAAAAATCTAAAAGCATCTAGTGGATTCACTGCTATTCAAGATTAAAAAGCCAGTTGAAGTGATTTTTGCATTTAAAGCAGATGCTACCTGCATGAGTTTCATAGGAGGAGTACTAATATGAACCAAGAATGAAATGTACACTGTTACTTAAAAAAGAGGAGTCTAGAGTATGTTATCTCCATAACCCTTATGGGGAGTCTTCAGTGAGGAATTTGCTCAGGGCAGTTATGGGACTTGCACTTAGGAACTTTGGATTAGGGAATGACTGCAGTGTTTTGTTTTGTTTTGTTATTTTTATTTTTTACTTTATTTTTTGCAGTCTCTCTTTTTCAATAATTTTTCTCAGTTTTACCATCCTGTTAAGAACATAAGATACAATGAGGAGATTTTAATGTATGTAGTGCTTTACTCTGAACACAAGGAACATACCTAAAAGTTACAGTATATTATTTTTACTATTGACTAGTTCATCTACAGCCCATCAGCCCCAAATTCTTCCAGGATACGCTCCAGATAATTATAATCTTATATTAGACTAAAAACGTATCATACAAGAGTTATCAATATAAGAGGAAGCAACACATGTGGGCTTATAATGATGACTTTATATCTTAAAGCAAAGGAATTTATTGCACAAAGAAAAAGAATGTGCAGCTCTCTACTGAGAATAGACTAGAAGAACTGATTAGTAGGAAATAAGAATAAGATTGAGAACTGTTAGTATGGCATTGGCCCAGGTAATTCATACAAGATCACACAGAGTTGCATGCATATAGGCAGCATATGAAATTAATAAGATAGTTGTTGTGGGGTACAAAATCTGTAAATTTTGTTCTGTAATTTCATTATATTTTGCTCAAGACAACAACAGGTGAACTAAATTTGGGACACATAAAAGCATATCCTCTTCCCATTTGTACCTCACTTTTAAAACATCTGTTCCAACAATGAAAGAAAGACATACTGGTGCCTAAGGCTATTGATTAGTTTATAACCTGGGCATCTAGGACAACAAGTAGCTAAATTGGTTTACAGCCTGGGAAAGGAAGACATGCCAGTAGTACTAACCAACATCAAAAAAGTTTTATTGTTTGGGAACAGTGAATTCATTCATCATATTGACAGCCAGCCAGTAAAAAAATCTAACAATCACATCTTGCAAAACCCCCCCGGTAGAATTTTATAATAAATATGCCTCCTCTGAAGAGTGACATAGGAGGGAGGAAGAAGAAGGGACAAAGACGTTGGGAGAAGAGAACAGAGCGACGTCAGAAGAGGGCGCCAGCAACGTGTGGCCATTTCCATCTGATCATCAGAAAAACATATAATGAACAACTACAAGTGCTAGATCACAAGCCGCCTGTGACATTAATCCTTGTCATGTTTACTATTTCATTAGCTTTTTCTAAAGACTATATATATCCATACATTACTATCAGTCCTATTTTCTATTATTCATCCATCCATCCATCCATCCATCCATCCATCCATCCATCCATTATCCAACCTGCTATATCCTAATTACAGGGTCACGGGGGTCTGCTGGAGCCAATCTCAGATAACACAGGGCACAAGGCAGGAAACAAACCCCGGGCAGGGCGCCAGCCCACCACAATTTTCTATTATTCTTATGTACATAAAGTAAGGGACTCTTGGCTGATAAATGGCCTATAGTCGAGAGTGCTGAGCCTTTTTATGTTTGAATATTTTCTTGGAGACCAAAAGTAATATTTATTTCTGAGATATATTTAAACCATCATATGTTGTTCATGCCGATAATAAGTAAGTCTCTTGAAGTGCTAGGAGAGTAACGAGTTGTGTTATTCATTAGACACTTGTGTGGTCTAAAGTGCTAGAGATTAACCTGCTGTGTGTTTGTCATTCATAGGGCACTGCTGAGTTTCTGTGTGTATGTGGATATATATATGTATACGTGTGATAATCTTAAGGTGCAAGTAGACCAACCCGGTAATAAATCTGATGAGTAAACTTACCCCTAGGTAAAGGGTAAGTAGAGGGAAATATGACGATAATACAATGGTGATTTACTGTTCATGGATGTGCTGATGGATTCTCATTCCTCATTCTGTATTTAAAAAGCAAATCGACCACAGTTTTAAATATTGTTTGCAAGGTTGTTGTGCAGTATGGCTTACCATCTCAAGTAAGATCAGATCATGCAGAAGAAAATATTCAAGTACCACTGCTCATAAATATCCTGGGAGGACTACAGTGTGTCAGCCATATTACTGAACAATCAGTACATAACCAAGGAATTTAAAGGCTTTGGAACAATGTGTTTTCACAGGTCATTGAAACTTTTTACCCTTGGAGGATCTTATAATATACACATAACATGTTTTCACTTAGAGTATGAGAATAAAATAAAAAACAACTTGACCTGTTTAGAAATATTTGGAATATGCATAGAATTAGAACAGAAGGAAACTAAACACTGGAAAAAATTTGGTCAGATGTAGTTGACATCAGAACTTCTGCTGCAACAATAGATGATAATATTGAAAAGCTTTTTCAGACAACTTACAGAGAGTTGTGATTCCAGATTTTATTTTTTCTGATGTCACTGAAGAAGAGGAATTAATCAATGCAATGAATTTAACTAGAAAAAAAAATTAAATGCTTTATGAGGATATTCAGCATGTAGAGGGATTTATAGGATAACTATTCTTGATGTGCCAGTACTGTTTTTGAGGATGTACATTCTAATTCAGATAATATCATATCTTCAGTTGAACATAATCAAGCATTATTGTTTTATAATTTTGACAAATAATGCAAACCATGCATACACAATACTTACTAGCGTTTTCTTCTCAGTAATTGGATTAATATGCATTTGTGTACAGTTATATTTTGGGGATGTTGACAATACAAATGATAATAGTCATTAATAATAAATATTCAAAGTTTATTTCAAGTTTCTTAAACACGGCACTTTGGAAACAAAAGTAATTGCAAGGTCTAAATATACTTTTCAGTTTTTATATCAATACAAAAATCTTAAAGAAATAATTGCAAGGTATATTTTTATAGTTAACTTTTTCTAAGGGGTGCATTATTCTGAAAGCACATTTTAAAACTTTTTATAATACTCACTAAACATTAATAAACATAAATAAAAAATACATTTTACTTAAATATGTATTTATTGGGAAGTCAAGCAAAATTACACCTTTTATTGGCTAACTAAAAAGATTATAATATGCAAGCTTTTGAGGCAACTCAGGCCTCTTCTTCAGGCAAGATTGGGAAGTATTTAAATTTCTAAATTGCAAAATAATAAAAAAAAATTATGTCAGAGAGAAGATAAATTTAGTGAACTTCTCTAGAACAAATGATAAAAACTTAAATCCATTCAGAAAACCATGTTATATACACATGAGATATTATCAAAAAGTAAATGAGTTTAAAAAAATATATGATGATATACTATATGACAGAGGAGATTATATGACAATATATGACAGAGGACAGAATACATGTGTGTAAACGAGAGGGAGGTCATTGGAATGGTGAGGATGCAAGGAGTACAGTTGGTGAAGGTGGATGAGTTTAAATACTTGAGACCAACAGTAAAGAGTAATGGGGATTGTGGAAGAGAGGTGAAAAAGAGAGTACAGGCAGGGTGGAATGGGTGAAGAAGAGTGTTGGATTGATTTGTGACAGACGGGTATCAGCAAGAGTGAAATGGAAGGTCTACAGGACAGTAGTGAGATCGGCTATGTCATATGAGTTGGAGACGGTGCCACTGACCAGAAAGCAGGAGACAGAGCTGGAGCTTGCAGAGTTAAAGATGCTAAGGCACTGGGTGTGACAGGGATGGATAGGATTAGGAACAAGTACATTAGTGGGTCAGCTCAAGTTGGACGGTTGGGAGGCAAAGTCAGAGAGGCGAGATTGTGTTGGTTTGAACATGTGCAGAGGAGAGATCCTGAGTATATTGGGAGAACGATGTTAAGGATAGAGCTGCCAGGAAAAAAGGAAAAGAGGAAGGCCTAAGAGGAGTTTTTTAGATGTGGTGAGCGAGGACATGTAGGTGCTGGGTGTCACAGAACAAGAGCAGGAGCAGCGAAAAAAGAAGAAGATATGACAGAGCAGATTGAGGCATTTCCCCTCTAAAGTGTGCCAAAAAGCAGCTTAGTTTACATTTCAATTCTGGCGAGCGGCATGATGTGCTAATTAAAACACAGCCTTTATAAAGAGCTGAAATGATTTTTTGAATAGACCTGAATTTTTTAAGAAATGTGGCAACCCATTTAAAATTGGGGAAAATGTAACTTTTTGACCTTAAACATGGCTGCAGATTTTTATGCAGGAGCTGATCACAGCACCATCCATGAAGCAAACTTGTTATTTTATGGCAAATTAGCAGTTTTTAATTCCACCTGTTGCTTTATATTAGTTTCTGTCTAAAATCTCAATATTGGACACCTCATAAATTGATGTAAAAATCCAAATAAACTGCCTGCCAATATGCAGTATAATTAGACCTAAAATTAAAACCTGATCCTCTGTCAATTGTGTCTGTTTCATTAATCTGTTTCATAGCAAAATAAAAAATAAAACTTTCACTCATTTGAAAATGAAGATTTTTAAAAAACCTAATTATAACAAGTATGCAGTTGAATTTTTTTCTGATTATTACAACTGCTCTTATTAAGGTTTGTGTCACACCACATGACTCGACATAACTTTTTGTCAAGACTGAATTGATGAAGCTCATTACTGCTAACAATGTCAATTTATTAGTATGAATTGCAGGAGGTTACTGATTACATGACTTTTGCATGGCTTTTCATCATGGTAAGAAACCTTTTGCTGCATCCTGAGAATACCCCAATATTGTTATGTATTGTATTAAAGTACCTGTTTCACAATGCTGATAGTAACCAGTAGGTGGCACAAAGCAATGGATATGTGGTACATACTAGAGATTTTTGTTAAGGCAATAAAGAAGTGAGTGGTCGGACACTCCGCACCATTACGGAAAAAGTCAGTGTCGGTGTGTTTGTAAAATTAGTAGCACGCAGCATAACATAAATTGGTGACGAGTTCTGTCAACGAGAAGAACCGACCGCGCTGTGTATTGGCTAGCTAGTGAGCTGGTTTAGACTTAAAGGAGCCTCTTTTCCACCGCTGAGTCTAACGTGGAGTGCAAAGTGCCGACAACATGGCTGGAGTAATCGGACGGATGGATCCCTTCGAGGACGCTGATGAGCAATGGATGACGTATATTGAACGTTTTGAACATTACATACTGGCTAATGACATTACGGCCGTGAAGAAATTGCCTGTGTTGTTTACTGTAATGGGACCTAAAATGTACGGACTACTATGCAGTTTGGTAGCGCCTACAAAGCCAGGGGAGATGGAGTATCACCGTGTTGTGGAAGTTTTACAATCCCATTTCGCCCCAAAACCACTCGTGATAGCGGAGAGATATCGGTTCCACAAACGTAATCAGGGGGAAGGGGAAACGATACCACAGTCCGTAGCAGTGCTGAAAAGTCTTTCTGAACATTGTGAGTTTGGTGCATATTTGGACGATGCACTACGAGACAGGTTTGTTTGTGGACTAAAGTGTGAAACTGTTCAGAAGCGCCTGTTGACTGAGAAAGATCTCACGTTTCAGAATGCAGTTGATTATGCAGTTTCTGTGGAGATGGCAAGAGGGAAATCTTACTCAAAAGGATAATGCCATTAAGCGAAGGATGCAAACTAATAAGAAGAGAATTCATCAGGTTGAGGCACGTAAAGATGAAAGTGAGAGTGAAGAAAATAAATCTGATACTGACAATGAGTTAGGATTGTATTCTTTGTCTCAAAAAGGCAAATATTCACAAATTTCCGTGCTGCCTATAGTAAACGGGAAGAAAATAGAAATGGAACTGGATACTGTAGCTGCAGTGTCTTTGATTCCCTGGGAGCAGTACAGAAGCACACTGAGCCAAGTGGCTCTGCAACCCATGGATATCATGCTAAAGACATACACTGGGGAGCCACTGGCACCAGAAGGGGTTATCAAAGTGCAGGTCAAATTAAATAATCAATGTACTAAGTTGCCTTTGTATGTAGTGAAAGTAGATGCACCCCCACTGTTTGGTAGAGAATGGCTGAGAGTTATTAAACTGAACTGGAAAGACCTAAAGATGGTGCATGCCATTGAGCAAAGAAAAAAAGAAAACTTGGAGTCTGTGTTAAAGAGACACTCAGCTGTTTTCTCTAAAAAGCTAGGCACAATGAAAGTAATTACAGCCAGACTGACTCTCAGACCTAACAGTGCACCCAAATTCTGTTCACCACAGAACGTCCCTTATGCTCTTCGACCTCGAGTGGAGGACAAATTAAAACGCCTGACTGCACTTGGAGTGATCTCACTAGTGGAACACAGTGACTGGGCCACACCCATGGTGTCTGTAAGCAAAAAAGGATGGCACAATTAGACTTTGTGGGGATTTCAAGGTCACACTCAACCCAGCTCTCTGTGTGGATAATTACCCAATTCCACGCATTGAGGACCTTTTTGCCTCTCTAGCAGATGGTCAACGCTTTAGTAAATTAGACTTGTCAAATGCCTATCTACAGATGGAGGTGGAAGAGAAGTCTAGGAAGCTGCTGACTATCTCAATGCAAAAAGGACTATTCTGTTTTAATCGCTTACCCTTTGGTGTAGCGTCATCACCCGCTTTATTTCAGAAGGCTATGGACCAAGTGCTTCTCAGACTGCCGTATACGCACTGTTACCTGGATGATGTCCTTGTGAGTGGCCCTGATGAGCAGACCCACCTCAAAACTCTGGATACAGTTCTGGGTAGGCAAGAGGAGTATGGCCTGCATCTCAAGCAAGAGAAGTGCTTGTTCTTCCAGGAGTCTGTGGAATACTTGGGTCACATAATTGATGCAGCAGGACTTCACAAATCACCAGAAAAGGTGCGTGCCATTGTGGAGGCCCCTGCACCACAAGAGGTTAGTCAATTACGTTCTTTTCTGGGAATGTTAAACTACTACGGACATTTCATCCCTGACCTGTCCACTATCTTGAAACCACTGAATGAACTGCTAAACAAGGAGAAGCAATGGCAGTGGACATCAGATGGTGAGTCCGCTTTCCAGGAAGCTAAATCACTCCTAGTATCCAGGAGGTATTGACCCATTATCATCCAGAACTGCCCCTTCGACTCGCGTGCGATGCTTCACCTTATGGGGTCGGAGCTGTGCTCTCGCACGTCATGCCTGATGGCAAAGAATAACCGATAGCCTATGCATCACGAACTCTTAGTAAAGCGGAACAAAATTATGCTCAGATCGAGAGGGAGGTGCTAGCGATAGTCTTTGGAGTACGCAAGTTCCACCAGTACCTCTATGGTAATAAGTTCATGCTGCTCACGGACCATCGCCCATTAACCTCCATCTTGAGCCCATCGAAAAGTACGGTGTCAATGGCTGCCGCCCGAATGCAGCGTTGGGCACTCCTCCTGTCTGCGCATGATTACATCATTCAATATTGGAAAAAAAAAAAACATGCAAATGCTGACGGTCTTTCGCGCTTACCAATTCCCCATGCTCACGAAGAGAAACTAAGCGCAGTAGATGTATTTTACACGTCTCAGTTGAACACCCTACCAGTTAGTGACACCGAGATCAGACGGCACACCATGTCTGACCCCATTTTATCTTGTGTTGTAGAAATGGTCACCACTGGGCATTTTCCAGCTGCAAAGGATGCAAATGAAGAACTGGCACCCTACTTACTGTGCCGGCATGATCTCACAATACAACTGGGATGCCTCATGTGGGGTGTGAGAGTGATTGTTCCACCAAAACTGCGCCCCCGGGTTCTGAAAGAGCTCCATATAGCACATCCAGGTATAGTGCGAATGAAAAGCTTGGCACGCAGTTATGTATGGTGGCCTGACATTGACTCTCAAATTGAGCTCCAAGCTAAATTCTGCCACTCTTGTCAGAGTATGGAAAAAGAGCCTGGGCTAGCACCTTTACACCCTTGGATGTGGCCCTCTAGTCCCTGGGAAAGGATACATGTGGATTTTGCGGGTCCATTTGAAGGAAATATGTACCTGGTCGTGATAGACGTTCATTCCAAGTGGTCTGAGGTGCATATTATGGACAACACCACAGCCGGTAAGACCATTCAAGTGTTCAGGAGCCTTTTTAGTCAATATGGCATTCCACACATCCTTGTGAGCGACAACGGACCTCAGTTCTGTTCTAAAGAGTTTAGTACATTCTTGAAGTCCAACGGAGTAAAACACATCCGCTCAGCACCATTCCATCCTGCCACCAATGGCTTGGCTGAGCGTTTCGTGCAGACATTCAAACATTCCTTAAAATCTTCTAGAGGCACAGCACTTGTGCAACAATGCCTGGATACATTTCTTTTAACATACCGCAATACCCTTCATGCAACAACAAAGGAGACACCAGCTATGTTGTTCCTCGGACGCAAGCTGCGATCACGGCTGGATTTCCTGAAACCCAGTGTTGCTGGTGTAGTGCACAGGTCACAAGATGCTCAACAAGAGCACCGCCAACCACACTCCAAGGACAGACAGTTTGATATAGGAGAGCCTGTCCTCGTGCGTGATTATAGGAAGGGGGAGGAGAAGTGGACACAAGGTGTTGTCATGGAGAAGACTGGACCAGTGTCATACAAGATAAATGTGGGACAACAAGGGGTATGGAAACGCCATGTGGACCAGATGCTGACATGTCCCGATCCAGAGCTTCAGCAGGCTGCAGTGAACCTTCCTGTGGACCCCCCGGTGTTACTACCCCAGAGTGATAGTAGTACCACACATCACCCTAGTACATCTCACCATGAAAAGAACGATCAAGTTCCAGAGATTGATATACCACCGAAAACACCCAAGTCCACTGATTCACGACACACGGAGCATACTCTGGTAACAAAGACTGTCAGACGTTATCCTGTGAGGATCACTAAACCACCACTACGCTACCATGATGAGTGAACACCCACTGAGATGGAGAACATACAAGTGTGTGACTGTTCAAGTTCAGAGACATATTCTTTTTCAGAGTTCTGAGATATATTTGTTATAAAAAAAAAATCTTTGTGTTATTGACAATCAATCTTAGCAGGGAGGAAATATATTATGTATTGTATTAAAGTACCTGTTTCACAATGCTGATAATAACCAGTAGGTGGCACCAAGCAATGAATATGTGGTGCATACTAGAGAGTTTTTGTTAAGGCAATAAAGAAGTGAGTGGTCGGATACTCCGCACCATTACGGAAAAAGCCAGTGTCGGTGTGTTTGTGAAATTAGTAGCACGCAACTTAACAAATATCATTTCATTTTGGCAGCTAATTAACACAGAGTACATCAGAATAACACTGACACAATCATTTAAATAAGGCCAAACCAGATGAATACCTCTCTTATTAAATAAAGAAATGTCAGTATATTAAGCAACCTTGGCATAATTTTATGTGGTAAACAGTATTTTGCTCTCAGACATACAGGTAGCTTCACATCTTTTTGAGGTGATTAGAAATTAAAACAGAATTAAGCGCTGTACTAGTTTACAGACCTCCTGGACAATACTCATTACCCAGGACTAATTTCAGCAAATTTTTATCTGACATATCTAAAGTATTATTTACTGTATGATCATGCATCATTGACAGTTGATTATAATATACAGATGTAGAAACAAATAGCTTTATCAAATGTTTTTACACACCAACTGAACTTAATAGGGTTTTGTAAAATTATTAATTGTCCAAATCACTCTCACAATCACAGTTGATCTAATAATCACTCATATTGTTGAGATTCAAAATGTAATTATTACTCAGATCACTATTTAATTACATTTGACCTGTTTCTGTATTTGGAAATTTTTATAATGAATACATTTTATTCATTTTGTACCTTTGTATTTTTTGTGATTAATGTGGCTAAATTGGGATTTTTATAATTAGAGAATCCAATTTTCACATTAGCTTCTTGCTATCTGTCTTTCTTTGAAAATTAAATATTGTTATCATCTTCCTGAGACACCATTTTGGATTGTTCATACGCTGCTGTTTTATTGAAGAAGCATCAGATGTTGCAACTTTCCCAGAGTTCCATGGAAGTGGGCGACGCATTTTGCCATCAGTGTGACCTATAAGTGTTGTGTTTTAGCCAAGGATCCTTCCCTTATGATTTATAGATTTTTTTGACCTGTGTTCTGTTTTTTAACTTTGTTTACTATATTTGCATTTGGGACTTGTTAACCTTGGATTTCTTTGCCTTTGCAGGCATTCCCTGTTGTAGCATGTGCAGTAGGTGACATGTAGTAGTATTTTGTAAGGCTTATGTTGTTAGAACAGCAATCCTTAAGAAGACTAAGACCAGAAATGGCTTCAGATCATTATGGTGGTTTATTTAATAAGCTGGGCAATTAACTGTAGGTAGTTACACTGTTTAAGAATTTAGTCTTGGTGTCAGTAGCAGTAAATAACTTAAATATGTGTGTTCTAATCGATTTGGGAGCTTCAGAGAAGTTTAGAAGCTCCTCTCTTCTTCAACAAAAGGCTCTTTCACTACAACTTCCCCCTCACAGAAAATATGATTGTGCTATCAATTTACTGCATGATGCTCCTCTTCCTAAAGGAAAGATGTACGCCTTGTCTAAACCTAAGAGTTAAGCTATGGAAGAATATATTCATGAGAATTTGTAGAATGGTTTTATAGCACCATCTAATAGTTTTTGGTTAATTAAAAGGATGGAGGTTTAAGATCATATATTGAATATAGCAGATTAAACAGTAAAGAACAACTACCCAGCTCCTCTTATATCATCTCTATTGAATCATGTCACTGGGTCTGCCAAGTTAGATCTGCAAAGACCATCTATATATATAATTCACTAAGTCCATGGCAAGCAAGGCGCACGCAAGACAGAGCCACATCCGCCAACTCACAGAGCCCCGCCCACCAACAATTCACTAAGCAGCCGACCATGGCACGCACGACAGAGCCCCGCCCGCCAATTCTAACACTCCTCCCATGTCCATTACCTTCACATTGTTTTCCTTTTATTTCTGATCACGTTCAACAACTATATGGCGACATTGACTTCTCAACTGTGACTCCGGAACAACTCAGTACGCAAGCTATATTAAGCATCACCAACGAAGACTCGCTACACCGTAATGAACAAGTACTGAAACTTATCCCTACCGAGGAAGTAACTTTCACCAGCGTTGCCTCCATCGTCACAGACGATCCCGCAGATCAAGTTTCATTCCCCGAAGAATTTCTTAACAGTCTTACTCCCACTGGCATGCCTCCGCATAAACTCAAAATTAAAATGGATTCAGTAGTCATGCTTCTCAGAAATCTCATGCCAGCAAGAAGTCTCTGTGTTACCAGCATTCACCGCAATGTACTGGAGTGTAAAACTATCGCAGCTCCTACCTCACAAACTGTACTTATTCCCCGGATATCCCTGACCCCATCAGATTCAAATTTGCCTTTTACTTTTACACGCAGACAATTTCCTGTTAGATTGGCCTTTGCAATGACAATTAATAAGGCACAGGGACAAACTTTCAAAACGATATGCCTGTATCTGCCAAACCCAGTTTTCAGTCATGGACAATTGTATGTTGCTCTCTCCAGAGTTCCATCTTTTCATTCACTCAGTTGTATCGTGAAACCCACCCCATTTGGACAACTGTGTCATTCAGGAAGTGTTCACCCATCAATAAATAATTATGCGGCATATGCTACGCCGTGGGTTGGCTAGTATAATTTAATTCAAGTTAGAGAGGATGATGGAAGACAGCATTTAATACCACATGTTGAATTTATGAGCATAAAGTAATGCCCAATGGATTAGCATGTGCGCCCACAGTTTTTTAATCATTTGTAAATGTTATTTTTTATGATGTTTTGGAAACATTTGTTTAACATAGTATACATTGATTGCATACTTATATTTTCTAAAAATTTTGGCACACATTTTCACCATGTGAGAGAGGTTTTGCAATGATTATAAGATAACTACCTTTTTGTTAAAGTTGAGAAATGTGCATTTCAACATGGGAAAGTTTTATTTCTAGGATATGAGATCACTTGTAAAGGATTAGCAATAGTCCACCCTAAGAGAATGGCTTTAATAAATTGTAAACACCCTTAGAATACTAAGCAGATTCAAAGATTTGTTGGGTCTTCTAATTATTATCATCATTTCATTAAGAATTTTAGTTCAGTTATTGTTCCTATTTAGTTTTGTTGAACTTCAGAAGTTCAAGCAGATTTCCAGAACTAAAAGCTCTCATTTATCACAGAAATTTCTAGGCACTGGTTTGACCCATCCTTGTGCTTTCTACTCAAAGAAACATACCACAGCATAGGAGAATTATAACTTGGGTAATTGAGAATTGTTAGCCAGTAAATTAGCTCTTGAAGAATGTCGACATTGGCTAGAGGATACTGGTCTTACTTTTATGAGCTGTAAAGGACTTACTTAACGAATACAAAATGGCTTAATGTCCAGCAGGCATGATGGGCTTTGTTTTTTAGTAATTTTATCTTCTTTATTTCTTATTGTCCTAGAAATAAGAACAGCAAGGCTGAATTTTTACTACCATAGATGAGGTTACAGAATTTAATATTTAGTTCCCTGCCTTGTGCTGCAAATGACACCTAATGTCTTCTGATGGAGAAAATTCTACAGTTACCATCTTGTTACATTTTAATGCAACTTTTGACACTTTGTTTATATTATTCTATTACATGAGTTTGAAACGTATGTTGGGCTGTCAGACGTTGTACTTGCAAGATTTAGTTCATGCTTATCAAATTGATTTCAATATGTTCAGAGATTTGATCATAGTACTCTTTCTGAAGTTAGGTATGGTGTCTGTAAGGACTGAATATTGTGAGTGTTACTGTTTTCACTTTAAATGCTACCACTGGAAGATATAGTCAAGAAACATGACATTCACTTTCACTTATGTAAAAATAATACTGTTACACATGAGGGAAATGCTTTCCAGGATCTGACCAAAGAGTTTCTGGGGGAAGGAGTTGAGAGTGACACTACACAATAACAATTATCTACTTCTGCCATCAGCAGACCAAACCGAAGAGCCCAAGTAACCAAGCAACACCTCACTGTCCGATTCCTGTTGCTGTTAAAGCTGTGATTGGCAGGCAGAAAGATTGCTATTCAGAGTTGAATCCAGATGTGGTTTTGTTTTCTGAAGTCACAAAAAATACAATTAAACTCAGTACCTAATGGCACCCCAAATCTTTTATGTCTTGCTGTTTCTCTTAAAGGTGACAACACTTAGCTACTGTATGTCTTTCAGTGTCCTATTTAGGTATAGGTGGCATGGGCAGTCATCCAGGGTGGCATCTTGCTGGGGATGGCATGGGGTGCCCACATCAAAAAAATTGAAATGTTGATTGCAGCCTGAGCCAGGCAATCCATTAGGAGAGCTTTTAATGAAAGTTAACATGTTTAAGTATGCAGGTTACAGACATTTTTATGGATTTTATGCATTATTAACAGACTAGTCATATCTTTCTATTTATTGATTTTAATTTAGTCAAAATGCTTCAGCACAAATAATTGGTAGAACTAGGATGCACAATTATATAACTTTTTACATTGGCTTCCAATTATGTTTAGGGCTCATTTCAAAATCTTCATTTTAAGTATGTTTTTGTTTTGCTGCACATTAAAAAAGTTTTACCTGGTTGGCACCCCAACTATTTTGGGGCTCATTCTGCTTCTCTCTTGTCCACCTACAAGGCTTATTTGCTCCAGAAATGCCATTTTCTATTTTTACCCATGAACAATTAGTAATCTTGTCTCCTCCGCTGCTACTACTACTGTTACCTTGCACATACTGTACACTTGCTGTAACGTTTTGCATTTTTTATATGTTTATTTTGTCTCTGATGTTTGCTTCCTGTCTGCGAGCGCACGTGCAAGTAAGCATTTCATTATATAGTACATGGAACTTATACACATAATGGTAAAGAATTATATTGAATTGAATTCTTTTCCTGAATTATAATGTTAATATAATTTGCACTGTATAATTGTATCAGACATATTTAGTACATGAAACTTAAATTAATATAGGTACGTGTCTAGTTATGTTGAAATATTTAGCTTGATAGTATTACATAAAACAAATATTTAAATAGATAATTGAAGGCTCTAATTTTTTTTCCTCAGATTAACATGTAAATACAATGTCCCAAATTTTTTTAAGGTACAGCCCATTTTTGGTCAAGAATTTAATTTGCGATCACTCATCTACATTCGTAAACAAACAGCAGCTGACTGATTAGCGCTATAATAGTTATCAATTATTAGAAATACTGGCGCCATCTGTTACTCAGTAGTAGCACATTTTGCCTTTGTTCTTTGTGTTTCCTGGACTTTCCACCACGTTTGAGAAAGGGCATGCTAATTATTTTTAATCACTGCTCTGGTGCTTGGTGGCACTGGAGTCGTCTGGAAATTTCAACTTCAGGTTTATTTATATAAAGGCATCATTTCCAACCTGTGCGCTGTGCTGGTCAGTGACAAGTACAATATTGAATATTCAAAAATAAGTAAGAGCTATACCCATTCTGTTAAAGATGGATACATTTAAAAAAATCATTGGAACCTTGTTCATGTGGCAGTAACACGAATAAAAAGAAAAATAGATTGTAGAGTGATGAATATTTCAATATGATTTTACTGTTATTTCCAATAAACCCCAGTGTGTAGTTTGTCGACAAGAATTTTCAAAAGAAAGTTTGAAACTGTCTAAGGTACTTCAATATTTAAATACCAAAGATTCAGACAAAAAAAGATAAGTCTGGGGAATTCTTTGAAAGAAAGCTAAGCTACCTCCACAAGGAGCAAGCCATTTTTACCTCGGCAACCAACACAAATAAAGAAGCATTACTAGAAGTTATCAATGCAAAAGCTAGTAAGCCACGTATAATTGTCAAAAATCTGAAATCTGAAATTTTGGAAATCTTAAGAAGTGCAGGTACTTACAGATGGACAAATCCACAGATATTTCCACGTCTGGCAGCAACAGTTGCAGTATAACACAATCTGGTTTGTACATCTTGTCATTGTAAGTGGTTGTCCTCTCACGTTAATGTTGCTGTTGGTGTGTCAGGTACAAGAACATGTTCAGCACCACAATCAGGTGGGGACCAATCAGTTGATGCTTGTACACTTTTGTTTTCGATCTTGAACTCCACATCACTTGCACCAATATTGCAGTCTGACAAGTCAGAGTCCAATTCAGCAATAATACAGAAAATGTCATCCACTGAGTATTTTGCTTTGCACATTTGCTGCGCTCTCTCGCCAGATGCCATTGCCATTTTGTCCATTCTTTGCTCCTCACTACTCACGCACATTTAGGAATTAGACATCAATTAAACAAGTCTAACATTCCACCAAAGAAAGAGAGTCTACCTTTACCGTAACAGCGAGTTTTATTTTTATTTACAGCTGATTATTGCCCAAGTCGACATCCGCCTTCAACCCCTCCTGTCGACAAAAGACAACATCTGCCCTAAAAGAGTTTTAAGGTGTTTTTTTGTTTTATTTTAGAAATCCTGATGCTACCTCCCCCAACCATCTCTTTATAGTGACCAGGGGGTCGCAACCCGCTCTTTGGGAACCACTATCCTAGATTATTGTCTTGTAATTCTGAACAGAGATTTAGTATGTCTTAGTTTTGTCTTGGAGTTGGCAATGCATGGTGAAGAAAACAGCTCAGACCATAAACTTTACCTCATAACCCATACCATGTAATCATAACCCATACCATGTAACTGTAATTGGAAATAATGTAACTAAGTAAAGAATGTGATTGAAGCTTCACATAAGAAATATATGACTGTAATGTCATAAGGAAGAAATGATTTTTCAGGTGTGTTCACATATATGGTGAGAAGCAACCTTCATGATAGCCATGTCTGTCTGTCTGCATGAAACATCTCAACCCCCCAGTGGAACAATTTTGTTGAAATCTGGAAGACTTATTCTTCAAGGAAATCTATCAAGACTGTTCAATTGTTGAGATATCTCAAACAGATCGTGCCGTACAAAGTTTTTAAATTTTAAAATATCCAGTTGAAAAGCATTGGAAAATTTGCAGACTTGTCTAGCTTAAAAAAGAAAAAATATTCTGTGCAACTACAACTATTAACTAGTATACTGTTTCAATTTTTATTTGAAAGCTATTACATCAACTTGTGTATTTTATATATTTTCCTCTTTTAATAGTCCAACAGCTGATGAGATCCCCAGAATAAGGCAAAACCCTTGGGGGTGGGGTGCATGCATACATGCACACGCATGCACATATAAAGAAACTGCTCAAACACAGACACAAAAAAGACACTTATCTGGAAATGAATGAAAGAGAACAGAAATTCTGTAAGCATTACTCAGTTAGTATAGACAAAACTAACATGTCTTCAGTATGTAAAGTTTAAAGTACTTCATGGTTGCATTATATGCACATTATTGTTGAAAAGAATGATGTGACGATGCGGGTTCTGCTCCATACTCCCTTCTTGCTTTTGGACGCCCTTGAACCTGACACCATCGGTAATGTCACTGATGAGCTTGGCAGTGAGGCGCAACAAATGGAGCCAGGGGATGGTGTAAAAAAAATGCCAAATGCTTTTATTAAAAACAGCAAACAAAAACAACAGTGTCCAAATAAATAAGTGGAGTGCTTTTCAAAATGTTACTTAAATAAATATTCCATTAAAACAGAAGTGAAATAGTGGAGGTTAAAAACAATAAATGAATCCTTTAAAATTAGGTTAAAACATGGCATGAAGCAGTCTCTTTTAAAATATCCAAAGCACGGTGCCTTCTTTCTACCTTTCCTACCTGGCGGCTGCCCTGCTTCTCCCATTGAGCTTTGCAACAGGAGAGTCGCCTACCTGCAGGTGCAGCTGCCTTCCACTCTGGTCCGGTAGCCCTCTGATCCCTGGCTATGTCTGGCTCCAATCCGGACCGAGACTTGGGTTATTTCCCAGCGGCCAGGGCGCTCACGCCGGGGCTAAGCCAGCCCAAAGCCTCCTCGACTGCCGCTGCCTTTTGATGGCCAGTCGTTGTTGTCACCGGTCACTCCAGCTCCATTAATCGCTCAGCTGGAGCGACCGCTTCCTTCAGCCCCACTGAGTGTCGGCCAAACACTCTTCGGCAGGGGCTCACCTCCCAGCTGCCTGCCTTCTCTCAATTGAGCCTGCTCGCTCGCTCGCTCTCCTTCCCTCTTGCTCACACCGTCTCTCTCCCCTCACTGTTTCTTGCCTCCTTCTTTCATGCAACCTCCATCTCTTGCTCTTTCTTTCCTTTTCTCATTTTTTCATCCTCTCCTGCTAGCCGCCTCACGCTTCTATATATTATGGGGACGTGGATCAGCTGTGGCAATCAACAGCTCCCGGGAACAATTATGGATGTGGACAATTCCTCACCTGTGCACTTAAGTGAGAATCGCTCGTATCACGAATTCCCCGAGAACTGCTCGGCCACACACCACCACGCCCCCTCGCTAAGCCGCGAGTGCGGTGACTATTTATTTTAAAAACTGGCCCTTTTGACATGAGCTGTGGACCCGCTATACCACAAATTAATATTACCCACTTGCAACTAGAAGGTGTTTCAACTAATTAATTACACATGAAGGTGTAGCTACCCTAAGTGATACAGAAATAGCATGGGTTAGAAAGGGAACAGCAGTTTATATATGGGCTGAAGATGGGGAACTAATTTTAAACACTTTTCTCTTTCATGGAGTAAAATTGAAAAATGCTAGGATTGTTCATTTTCTTTTATAGTGATTTTTCTTGTAAACAGTATGAGTGAGTATTTTGTGAGTAACTGAGTAACTGAGTGGTGTGATATTGTTACTAAGGATTGTCACGCACGTGCGAGTAGAAGGATGTTGTGTGGACCAAGTGAAGATAATTCCATGCCAGGCCAGAGGGTGGCAGGGCGCACTAAACCTTCTTTTGTTGTCTCTGCAGACATTACTTTCGGTTCTCCAGTTCTGGCGCCTGGATATATGCCACTTCCTGTTCCGGCACCCAGAAGCGTGTCACTTCTGGTTTCCGGCCCCAGAAATACGTCACTTCCGGGTTCACTACATCACTTCCTCTTTTGGCATTTAAAGCTGCCTTTTTTCCAAGAACCCTCAGTCTTGTTTTGGACTCCATCAAGGACACAACTGTCTTGATTTTCAAAACCCATTGCAGCCAGGGAAAACTTAAATTTTTTTAAGTGTGTCGAGCCTGATCATTTCATAGGATCAAAAACAGGGGATTACATTTATTGCAGTAAGCATGTGTTAGGTAGTTATTGAGGTAATTATCTTTTTGACATCCCTTTTGTTATTTAAAAAAAAAAAAAAACTACAATTACTTACAGACCTTCCATAACTATTAACAGCACACTAAGGTGTGTTTGATGACAAACTTAATGTTGTTTATTAAATAATTTTGTAACAATGTGTCTTATTCAAAAGTAATAGCATTAGTAGAATTTAATTACATGTGTTAGTAGACTACTTTAGATAGTGCTTTTTAATAGCACTTTAAAATGGAGTTAAAAACAAAAGCACAAATAGGCTTGCTTGTGGAGTCTCAGTAGCTTTCTTACACAGCAGATTAAAAATCAAGTGATGTGAAAATGCCATCAATTGATGAGTGTTAGTGGTGGAGGCACTGTGACTAAGAGTTGCTCAGTTTTCTTAGCCATAATATTTTTGAACGTATACCCAATATTGTAGATTACTATCTAATTCCATTTGAAAAAAAAATCTATTAATACAAAATGACTACTACTAGTGTAAAATCAGTACCAATATTGCTTGATTAAAGGAGAAAAGGAACTGAATTAAGCTTTGTAAAAGAAAACACAAAAAAAGGCAAAGCTTTGGGGATCCACCCGGTATACTTGGAGAAAAGTTTGGTTTATATGTCTTTACAGACGTGAGTTCAAAACAGAACTGAAGTAAATGAAAAATGGATGCCATACTTTATATAGAGCTGATAAACCGGAAGTGATGTAATGTGGTGGTGGAATTCTGGAAACTGGAAATGACATCAGATGGAAGTGGGATCTTGAGGACTGGAAGTGGAAGTGATGTTGGCTGGCTCCTGAAGACTGGAAATGGTTTTAAGATGAGGGTTCATTGACTAGTCTGCAGGGAAAGAGGAGAAAGAGTTAGAGGGCTGCACCAACCCCCGATCTGGCGAGAACATACATGTATTTGTGCCCATAAACTGTCTCCCAAGCGCATGTGTGTGACAGTTTCTCATCTAGCTATTAAAATTAGTTAAAGCACTATAATTTGTTAAAATAAGAACTATTTGTTGTACTGGCAATCAAAGATATGATGTCCTGTGCCCGCCATTAGACTAGACAAAGGCAGAACCGTAAGAACAGACAGCTTCTTCACAGCGCTTTCGTTGGCTAATAGACTGCTGTGCCGCAACACAACTCTGCTTGGCACTATAAGTAAAATGGGATGGGAACTTCCACCTGCAGCTGTAGTCACTTTAGTACATGAGCAATTCGCCATGCTAGTGTTCAGATCTGGCAGTGCCATGCTGACGGTGTATACGCCCAAAAATAAGAAGCCTCTGATTTTAGTCTGTAACAGCCGGTGCAAAGTTTTGCTACCTGTAAAAGATATCGCTGAAGGGATTTAATTCAGCCTATGACTGACAAGTCATCTGAAAATTTCTGTAGATGGCGAGTACTATTATTGTGCTGGAAGCATGTTGTGTAAAGGGAACAGCAAGGGAGACAGGACAGTTTCCCTGAGAGTTACCAGTATTACACACCATCATTTCTGACTGTGATAAGCCGAGTACGCATACACTTTGAAAGTAGCAATTATTACAGCTCTTTATAGATTATCGCAGTTTTTAGCATTCCAGTGAGTGAGAACTTGGAGGTGGGGAAATGCTGCACTGGCATTGGATGACCCGTCTAAGTCACCCACTGGCTTGAAGCCCTGCAAGTTAGGGAGCTTTTCCAGGCTTCTTCAGGTTTGAACTACAACTAGGCCAAGGTGCTACTTTATCTCCAGGCTTTCAGACTGAAGCAACCTGATGGCAAATCGTGTACATGAAACCACTGTGGGGAGGAAAGAGCAGAGTGCTGAGATTAAGAGGTTGCTGGCAAAGAGAATACATGGGCAGAGAAAGAAAGTAGGTGAAAGTTCACCATATAACTTACCTGCAGAGGTGAATGAGCAGCCAGTGGAGCATGGCTGCAAACACGTATGTGTGCGCGGGGAAAGGAAGATTAAAAATAGAAACTCCGCACCTGATCAAAGGAGGATGTGGGGTGCATGACTTAATGTCGTTTGCTATTGGGGGACCTCAGAAGAAGTAAATAATAATTGGCTAGGCAAACAACAACAACAACATTTATTTATATAGCATATTTTCATACAAATGATGTAGCTCAAAGTGCTTTAAATGATGAAGAAAGAGAAAAAAAGACAAAATAAATATGAATTAAAATAAGGGAACATTAATTAACATAGAATAAAAGTACAAAGTCCAGACTGCCAGGGGGCATCTTTTGACCAGTCTTTGCAGACACTTCTTTGCTGCTGAGCAAGAGAAGAGAGAAAATTGTTTAAGTCTGTATATATTAGTAAGGACAGTTTACTTCTGATTTGTATATATTTTTGGATGGAAGTAACCAGTGTGGGTGGCATGGTGGCGCAGTGGTAGCGCTGCTGCCTCGCAGTAAGGAGACCCGGGTTCACTTCCGAGGTCCTCCCTGTGTGGAGTTTGCATGTTCTCCCAGTGTCTGCATGGGTTTCCTCTGGGTGCTCCGGTTTCCTCCCACAGTCCAAAGACATGCAGGTTAGGTGGATTGGCGATTCTAAATTGTCCCTAGTGTGTGCTTGGTGTGTGTGTGTGTCCTGCGGTGGGTTAGATAGATAGATAGATAGATAGATAGATAGATAGATAGATAGATAGATAGATAGATAGATAGATACTTTATTAATCCCAAGGGGAAATTCACATACTCCAGCAGCAGCATACTGATACAAAAACAATATTAAATTAAAGAGTAATAAAAATGCAGGTAAAAAATGACAATAACTTTGAATAATGTTAACGTTTACCCCCCCGGGTGGAATTGAAGAGTCACATAGTTTGGGGGAGGAACGATCTCCTCAGTCTGTCAGTGGAGCAGGACATTGACAGCAGTCTGTCACTGAAGCTGCTTTTCTGTCTGGAGATGACACTGTTTAGTGGATGCAGTGGATTCTCCATGATTGATAGGAGCCTGCTCAGTGCCCGACGCTCTGCCACAGATGTCAAACTGTCCAGCTCCATGCCAACAATAGAGCCTGCCTTCCTCACCAGTTTGTCCAGGCGTGAGGCGTCCTTCTTCTTAATGCTGCCTCCCCAGCACACCATGGCGTAGAAGAGGACACTCGCCACAACCATCTGATAGAACATCTGCAGCATCTTATTGCAGATGTTGAAGGACGCCAGCCTTCTAAGGAAGTATAGCCGGCTCTGTCCTCTCTTGTACAGAGAATCAGTATTGGCAGTCCAGTCCAATTTATCATCTAGCTGCACTCCCAGGTATTTATAGGTCTGTACCTTCTGCACACAGTCACCTCGGATGATCACGAGGTCCAAGGGGGGGTCTAGGCCTCCTAAAATCCACCACCAGCTCCTTGGTTTTGCTGGTGTTCAGGTGTAGGTGGTTTGAGTTGCACCATTTAACAAAGTTCTTGATGAGGTTCCTATACTCCTCCTCCTGCCCACTCCTGATGCAGCCCACGATAGCAGTGTCGTCAGCAAACTTTTGCACGTGGCAGGACTCCGAGTTGTATTGGAAGTCCGAAGAATATTGGCTGAACAGGACCGGAGAAAGTACAGTCCTCTGCGGTGCTCCTGTGTTGCTGAACACAATGTCACACCTGCAGTTCCCAAGACGCACATACTGAGGTCTGTCTTTAAGATAGTCCACGATCCATACCACCAGGTATGAATCTACTCCCATCTCTGTCAGCTTGTCCCTAAGGAGCAGAGGTTGGATGGTGTTGAAGGCACTAGAGAAGTCTAGAAACATTTTCTTACAGCACCACTGCCCTCTGTCCAAGTGGGAGAGGGATCGGTGTAGCATATAGATGATGGCATCCTCCGCTCCCACTTTCTCCTGGTATGCGAACTGCAGAGGGTCGAGGGCGTGGCATACCTGTGGCCTCAAGTGGTGAAGCAGCAGGTTCTCATGGTTTTCATCACATGTGACGTCAGAGCGACAGGCCGAAAGTCGTTCAGCTCACTAGGATGTGATACCTTTGGGACTGGGGTGATACAAGATGTTTTCCAAAGCCTCAGGACTCTCCCCTGTTCTAGGCTCAGGTTAAAGATGCGCTGTAGAGGACTCCCCAGCTCCAGTGCACAGGCCTTCAGCAGTCGTGGCAATACTCCATCTAGACCCGCTGCTTTGCTGGCACAAAGTTTCCTCAGCTCTCTGCTCACCTGCACTGCTGTAATTGTGGGTTGGGGTAAACTCTCTCCTATGCTGATATCAGCAGAAGGATGGGTGGAGGGTGCAGTACTCCGATGTGAGAGTGGGTTAGTTAGGGTGGTCAAACCTGTTATGGAAGTTGTTCATTTGGTTTGCTCTCTTCACGTCTCTCTCGATGGTGGCACCCCTCTTCGAGCTGCAGCCAGTGATGATCTTCACCCCATCCCACACTTCCTTCATGCTGTTATTCTGCAACTTCTGCTCCAGCTTTCTCCTGTACTGCTCCTTCGCCGCCCTGAGCTGGACTCGGAGTTCCTTCTGCATGCACTTGAGCTCATGCTGATCACCGGTTTTAAAGGCCCTTTTCTTCTGGTTCAAAAGGCCCCTGATGTCACTTGTAATCCATGGCTTGTTGTTAGCATAGCAGTGTACTGTTATTGTTGTACTAAACGGTTGGCACCGTGCCCAGGATTGGTCTTTGGGATCATTGTAATGCCCTTTATTCAGGACTGGGACCACACAGGATGTTCTCCACAGCTTCGGAACCATCTGTAAGTTCAGGTTAAGGGAGTACAGGTGCTGAAGGACCCCACAGAAATGGCGGGCACATGTTTTCGGCAGTCTGGAGATGATTTCATACAGCCTTGAAGCCTTGTGTATGCAGTTTTCCCATAGCTCTCTCCTCACTTGATCAGCAGAGACACACAGTCCAGGGAGTGGAGGAGGACTGGATATCATAGGTGTGATGTCATTGATGTCATTACACTCTGGTTAGCATTGTTTGGGGGTGGGGGGTAGGGTTCTTGGCAGGCTGTATTGACAAATTCATTAGCTCTGTTTTTGTTCCCTTCTTCTGATTGTAACCAGTGATAGTACATTCCACATTTTCTTCATGTTGTTTTGTTGTAACTTGTGCTCATGTTTGTCTCTATAGCAGGTTTTCCCCTCATGGAGCTGCTTCTTCAGTTCTGGCTATCTTCTTTGTATTCCATAGGGCTTTCAAGTGTTTTTTGATCCATGGCGTGTTGTTGAGAAAACAGTGCTCTGTCTTCATGGGGACTGTGTTATCCACACAAAACTCTATGTAGTCTGTGATACAGTAGTTCATTTCCTCAGTGTCCTGGCTGTGTGACTCACAAAGCATATACTCCAGTCAGTATTGTCAAAGGCATCCTTCAGAGCCTCTTCAGCCTCTGTTGTTCATTCCTGCACAGTTCTGGTGGTGCTTTACAACCTCTGGACAATGGGTTTATATGCAGGTATAAGTGTACCAAATTATGGTCCGATTGGCCTAAATGTGTCAAAGCAGGTTTTATATGCATCTTTAACATTGGCATATAACAAGTACAGGGTTCTGTTTTCACTTGTTGTACAGTCCACAAATTGGTGAGGGTGGAGGAAAGTGAAACATGGTTAATGTCCCATGCACTCACTCACTATATAAGGTTGTAAGCCCACCAGAAGCAGCTCAACATTTGGGTCGCATACCTGTGCATTAATTCCAATGTGTCAGGGGTTGCAACTTTTTTCCTGACGCTTTCACTCCTGCTTCTGTCCACCTGCACAACTTTAAATCCATCCAATCAAATGTGGAGTCCAGAGTTTCAGCTATGAGCCACGTCTCAGTGAAGCATATTAGTCAGCTGAGTTTGCATTCTCTTTGGCTCCTGATCAGCATTGAGACCTCATCCATTTTATTTGCCAGTGATTTTACATTGCACACAGTCTGTAGTAGTAAACAATAGCTGCTTTTTCAGGTGGCGATGTGTATGACATGATCTTAATGTGATTGTTCGTGTATATATATGACTGGCTAGGCTCCAGAGATTAGGAGCTTAAGCCAGTGAAGTCTCCCACCTACTGACGCCATTGTCTAATTTTAAAGATGTCCTATGTTTATATGAGTTAGGGCAGCTGCACCTTTCCGATATGATTAATTAGTTCAAACACTGTATAGCTACAGGTTGATAATGTTGGTTTTTTACAATAATAATATGCAGTGTATGTTGTTCAATCAATTCAGTCATATAGAGGCTTACACAATATGTTTCCCCTTCCATTTACTTCCAGAGTAGTGACTTTTTTGTGTTTTATTACTTAACATACCTAAAGCAGCAGGAGAAGGGCACTACTGTGTGAGCTGTTTGTGGGTATGTGCTCTCTACCTGGTGTTTGAATGACTTACATTAGGTTTTTAAGCGGCCATCAAACAAGTAGAAGTAGAAAATATACAAAATATACAAGTTCAAGCAACCGCTCTCAAGGTAAAATTGAAACAGTAAACTAAACCCTAGTTGAAGTCTCACAGAATATTTTTGCATTTTAAGATGGATGAGTTTGCAAATTCACCAATGCTTTTGAATGGGAAATTCAAAAAACTTTGTGCAGCATGATCTGTTTGAAATATCTGAGTGAAAACTGAATTGTCTAGACAAATTTCTTTGAAGAATAAGCGTGTCACATCTCCACAAATTTCTTTCAAAATCACAAAATATTATTTTAAGAGAAGACTAAATAAAATTGTACATTTTTTTATTTTACTTTATTAATTTATTGCACAAAAACTCTTAATATCAGTCACTAAGGGAGTGCTGTTTCTGGAGGCTTATAGAATAAGAACAATGCACATAGCTTTTAATCTTTATTTGGCCTCTGTGTAAACCTAGAAACAGCAGGAGCTAAGAAAAATGTTTCCTCTTTGTGTTTGGTGTCTATTGCTGTTTAAAGTTGGACTGCTTCAGCCATGCAGCTCTAATGTTGACAAAAAAAAGCTAGTTAAATTTTATCAGAGGGCAAATAAAAAATAAAATGAGCAAAAAAGTAAATATTTACTCTGTCTTTGAACTTAGATATCAAGGTCTGTGCTGACTGGAAGAAATAGTGAAAATCTACATAGAACAACAGCTTCTCTATGCGTTTAACATTTTAGGAGGTAATATATTGAAATATATCTTTCCTGTAGCCCTTTTGGACTGAAGCATCTAGCATGGTAATGAAAGTGGAAACTATTGTCTACTGTATGAAATAAAATCTTATCACTACTATAAGGGTGTACTCTAAAAAGTGAGGATTACACCAAAACGTTACTAGCACATAGGAAAAGTGATTCAGGAAATTGAGAAAACACCCCATGATTAAGCGTTCAATGTTTTAAGTATTTCCTTTCTTGAAAAATAAAACCAATTTGACTACTTCCAAGTTTTGAACTGACTTTTGAAAAGCCACTAGTTAGTAAGTTGATTTAGTGAAAAGACACCAATTTTCTGAACTATTTAAAACAAGTAAACTTTTTATTTTCAGTTTTCAGTGTGTCCATCATTAGCTCATTTGCTAGAATGACTTACATTAATAGTATTACTCAATATACATTTTGCATTTGAGATCTTTTAAATTGCTGACATGATTCTTATTTATACAGATGGCAACTAATGAAAAATAAGTACTTCATTATCTCATTCAAAAGATGCTCCTTAAGAATATTAAGTTACAAGAGCAACTGCACAATTGTAATCAGTGGGAAGTCTTACGTAGTTAAGTAATCTGAATGGGTAACTCTACAAGTGTGCAGTTTTTTTTCTTTTCTTTTTCCCATAATGCCACAGAATGTTTAGTGATTGTTTTGTTCAGTAATGGCTCTTTTGTTGAAATCAAACAAAACAAACTGGTTAATTGTAAGAAAAATGTACACATAGACAGACTTTCTACAGCAGCTTTATCAAAGTCTGCTAACTGTAGCAGGACCCTCTCAAGGAAACTGAAAAAGTAAAAAAAAAAAAACTACATTAGTAAGAATAACAAATTATTATGACTGCACATAACAAAAAAGAAACATTTGCAGTCTTTCATCTTTTTAAAACGGTACCATTCATTTACTTCCACTCTATGTTTTGCATGTTAACTTAGGTAACGTATGCATATTAAAACATACAAATCATATTTTCTCTATATTGGTCCTAAGGGCCCTCTGTAATTTACAGATTTTCATGTTAAGCAGTTTTGCTTTAAATTAATATTTTTCCAGGATTGCTAAAAGATACAGTGGCCCAGTTCCTCAAACAAATTAAACCAGCCAGAAAGGTCATATATCAGTGAGAAGAGCTCAGGATACTTACTGTTTTTCACATAAAGAGTGACGTATACGATACTGCATGAGAATCTGTGCATCTGGTGAGAACCTTTCAACAGTTAGATCATTAAAGTTCTCAAGGTGTTAGCAGATGGACAATTGTTTCTTTAACTCATGATGAATTAAATCACTGAAATAAACACTGAAATAATCTTCAACAGAGACAAAGAAACACCAAATAACTTATTTATTTAGTGAAAATATTAAAAAAGAGATGTTTACAATCTATCTGCTTGTTGAAAGAGAAACAAGACTTCAGTGTCCCATGACAAAAAAGAGCAAGTCTTAGTTATTCTAAGGACCCTAAACCTCTAGTTATTTGCCATTATTTTTAATGACACTATTCACATCTACATGTTTTAGCAGTGAGTGGTTTAGAAAACTCCTGTCTGCAGAGGTTTTCAAGTGGTTCCAGCCAAAATGCTTGTTCCATTGAATGATAATACTGGTTTTAAAAGAGAAAAAAAAGAAAGTGTCATCTAGCTGATGTTGTCTTGATGTTATTGTCTTGTTTCCCTTATCACTCTTCTTCTATTTTTGTTGTCATGTGTAAGATGCCACAGGAAATCATGTACAACAATGGAGAACAGAAGTTGGGAGTCAATAAACATCAATGATGAAGGTTTTGGAGGAAAAGATACAAAAGCTTAACATTCACTAAATGTACCTGAATCATTTGATATGCAGTGTGATGCAGCAGGACACCCTAATCTGACTTCTCTTTTCAGCAATTGCCTTCCGGCTACATCCACGCCCTGACAATATCTGAAACTGACAAGTATCTGTTTAAACAAAAAAGGGGGCTCCACCTCAAGTGCCCAGAATAGCCCTGATGATGTTGCATTTCAGCAAAAGCTTTGAAGCTCTCAACTCTGTACCAGCTGCATGCCGAAGTGCTGTGGACATTTTAGTCCATTGTTCGAAACCTGGATTTTGCACCTTCTGACCAGGCACTTGTTCAGGACATTGTAATAAAAAAGTTGTCCTTGCAAAGCATAAATAATCAGTGCTGTGGTTTTTCCATGTGGGAACAAATAACATTTGCAGTCACCAGTTAGAGATGCTGAAAGAGGACTTAGGACTGCTGCTGCACATCGCTTGAGTGGGGACCTGGGATTCAGCTGCATGGCTAATCATCTCTGAACCACTTCCTATGCTCCAAAGGTTAGACAAGGCCTTCAATCGAATTGTTCCCTTAATGCTTGGTTGTGGACCTTCTGTACTGAGCAACCCCTAGTGCATAGGTGTCGAACTCCAGTTCTGGAGGGCTGCAGTGGCTGCAGGTTTTCATTCTAACTTTCTTCTTCATTAGTGACCTGTTTTTTTCTGCTAATTAACTTCTTTTGCCTTAGTTTTAATTAACTTGACTCAGGCCCCTTAGTCATCTCTTTTTCCTTAATTAGCAGCCAAACAATAATGAGACACAAAACGAGGCGCCACATGACCAGCTCCCCTGTGCTCATCACATAACACCTGAAAATAAAGAAAGGTGAAGGTCCCAGTAAGGCTGAAAACAGAAAAATTAACAGTTTTGGAAATGTCTGCTGTAGCAGAATGAGAGCAGCAACATGCCATGGAATTAAATAACAGGTTTAATTAACAGCAAGAATCGGCTTCTCATTAAGAAAGTGATTGGAGTTTGAAATCCCAGCTTAGCTGGTCATCTGTCGGCTCGTTTCACATCTCATTTCTGTTTGGCTGTCATTTAACGAAGAAAGGAATACATTCAGAGGACTGAATCCTTAAAAACAAGGCTATTAAAATGAAGGGAAAAGAAGTGAAAACTGATCACTGATTAGGAAAAAGGTTAGAATGAAAACCTGCAGCCACTGCGTCCCTCCAGGCCAGGAGTTCGACACCCATGCCCTAGTGTGTAAAGAAAATGTATAGTTAAAGAATGCCTGGCTATAGACTTGTTATGATTAGGAGTCCCAAACATAGCAAAATGTGTGTAGCTTCCTAAAAGGACCATAAAGGCATGGCCATAACCTAACCAGGCTACCCAAGGAGCCTCATTCCAAATCCAGCTAGCCTCAAAACTGCTAACTGCCCAGCAAGCTGAAAAATGAGCAGCTGGATTAAATAATTAGAAAAGTCATAAAATATACCAAAAGCCTATAAATCCTTGGCTTGTGTACATAAGGGCAACCAAAGAATCTTTAGGAGATAAAGATATATTAGAAAATTTAGAAAAATACAAGCAAACTATTCAAAAGAGCAAAAATAGAAAAAAAGGAGTTGCCTATAAAAGTAATCCTACAGTCCAACCCTAACACAGGAGTGAAAAATCGGAGGCAAAAGCAAAGTAGTTCAAGAAAAAGAGAAAATGCAAAGAAAATAACAAAATTTACAAACTCTTTTATAAACAATGTTCTTCTACTTCTACTTGTGTACTGGACCCCATCCCCACCACACTACTTAAATCCTGCCTTCATGCCATAATCCCGACTGTTACAACAATAATAAACTCATCCCTTGACACTGGCTCTGTGCCGCTCACTTTTATACATTCGGCACCGCCGAGAGTGGCAGCCTTTTCAGCAGCTCCGTGTATGACTGTATGTGTATGTGAACTTTTCTACTTTTATTTTTCTATTTTTATTTATTGATCACTCCTATCACTTTATTTTATGTGGATTTGTTTACTGGACACACTTACTTTTACAACGTGGGCATGGATTTTTACACGCCGAGACTCGCCTATTCAAGTTCTCAACTTCGAGCGCTGAGAACAAATGCCAGTGCCGGTGTGGTTCCCTATTTACCCGACGAGGTAAGAAGGCGGTATCGTGGCAGCAGGCACTAAACTAAAAATGAAGTGGCTTGCGAGAAAGTGGCGTTTTAAGCCTTCGGTGCCTTCTGTGATTCTGGGGAATGTGAACTCAATCTCAAATAAGATCGATGAACTGGCTGCGCTGGTGAAAAATGTCAGAACCTACAGAGAATGCAGTTTGTTGTGTTTTTGCGAAACGTGGCTAACTAACACCATCCCAGATGCTAACGTGGAGCTACCCGGGTTTAGCACAGTTAGAGCGGACAGAGATGCAAGTACCTGTGGGAAGCACAAAGGAGGAGGACTCGCTCTCTATGTTAATACACGGTGGTGTAACTCTGGACATGTTAACGTCAAAATCTCCACTTGCTGCAGGGACATCGAACTGTTGGCCGTAAGTTTATGTCCCTATTACTTGCCCAGAGAGTTTGGACACGTCATTGTTGTTATTGTATACATTCCTCCTCGGGCGGACGTGGAGACAGCGAGTGACATCATCCATTCTGCTGTTGCTAAGTTACAAACGCAGCACCCTGAGGCGCTTGTGCTAATCGCTGGAGACTTTAACCATGTGACGCTGGACAAAACATTACCTGCCTTCTTCCAGTATGTGGACTGTAACACCAGGGGAAATAAGACTATTGATTTACTGTATGCAAACGTTAAAGACGCATACAGCGCCACCCCGCTGCCTGCGCTTGGGAAAGCAGATCATAACCTGGTTCTGCTTCAGCCTCACTACAAACCAAAAGTGAGGGTCCTACCTGCAACCACACGATCATTCAGGAAGTGGACCCCGGAGGCTGAGAATACTCTGAGAGAATGTTTTGGAAGTACAGACTGGGATATCCTGCAGGGATCACATAGTGAGAACATTGAGGATGTTGTTGACTGCCCTACTGACTACATCAACTTCTGTATGGACATTGTAGTTCCAGTAAGAACTGTACGCTGCTATGCTAACAACAAGCCATGGATTACAAGTGACATCAAGGGCCTTTTGAACCAGAAGAAAAGGGCTTTTAAAGACGGTGATCAGCATGAGCTCAAGCGCGTGCAGAAGGAACTCCGAGTCCAGCTCAGGGCGGCGAAGGAGCAGTACAGGAGAAAGCTGGAGCAGAAGTTGCAGAATAACAGCATGAAGGAAGTGTGGGATGGGATGAAGATTATCACTGGCTGCAGCTCGAAGTGGGGTACCACCATCGAGAGAGACGTGAAGAGAGCAAACCAAATGAACAACTTCTTTAACAGGTTTGACAACCCTAACCCACTCTCACTCTCACCTCGGAGTACTGCACCCTCCACACATCCTTCTGCTGATACCAGCATAGGAGAGACATCCCCACCCATAATTACAACAGAGCAGAGAGCTGAGGAGACTTCGTGCCAGCAAAGCAGTGGGTCCAGATGGAGTATTGCCACGACTGCTGAAGGTATGTGCGTTGTAGCTGGGGGGTCCTCTACAGCGCATCTTCAACCTGAGCCTGGAACAGGGGAGAGTCCTGAGGCTTTGGAAAACATCTTGCATCACCCCAGTCCCAAAGGTATCACGTCCTAGTGAGCTGAATGACTTTCGGCCTGTTGCTCTGACATCACATGTGATGAAGACCATGGAGAGGCTGCTGCTTCACCACCTTAGGCCACAGGTTCAACACGCCCTTGACCCTCTGCAGTTTGCATATCAGGAGAAGGTGGGAGCGGAGGATGCCATCATTCTATATGCTACACCAATCCCTCTCCCACTTAGACAGAGGCAGTGGTGCTGTAAGAATTATGTTTCTAGACTTCTCTAGTGCCTTCAACACAATCCAACCTCTGCTCCTTAGGGACAAGCTGACAGAGATGGGAGTAGATTCATACCTAGTGGCATGGATCGTGGACTATCTTAAAGACAGACCTCAGTATGTGCGTCTTGGGAACTGCACGTCTGACATTGTGGTCAGCAACACAGGAGCGCCACAAGGGACTGTACTTTCTCCGGTCCTGTTCAGCCTATATACATCCTGCCATGTGCAAAAGTTTGCTGATGACACTGCTATCGTGGGCTGCATCAGGAATGGGCTGGAGGAGGAGTATAGGGACCTAATCAATGACTTTGTTAAATGGTGCGACTCAAACCACCTACAACTGAACACCAGCAAAACCAAGGAGCTGGTGGTGGATTTTAGGAGGCCCAGACCCCTCATGGACCCTGTGATCATCAAAGGTGACTGTGTGCAGATGGTGCAGACCTATAAATATCTAGGAGTGCAGCTGGATGATAAATTAGACTGGACTGCCAATACTGATGCTCTGTGTAAGAAAGGACAGAGCCGACTATACTTCCTTAGAAGGCTGGCGTCCTTCAACATCTGCAATAAGATGCTGCAGATGTTCTATCAGACAGTTGTGGCAAGCGCCCTCTTCTACGCGGTGGTGTGCTGGGGAGGCAGCATTAAGAAGAAAGACGCCTCACGCCTGGACAAACTGGTGAGGAAGGCAGGCTCTATTGTTGGCATGGAGCTGGACAGTTTAACATCTGTGGCAGAGCAAAGGGCGCTCAGCAGGCTCCTATCAATTATGGAGAATCCACTGCATCCACTAAATAGTATCATCTCCAGACAGAAGAGCAGCTTCAGCGACAGACTGCTGTCACTGTCCTGCTCCACTGACAGATTGAGGAGATCGTTCCTCCCCCAAACTATGCAACTCTTCAATTCCACCCGGGGGGTAAACGTTAACATTTAACATTATACAAAGTTATTGTCTGTTTTTCACCTGCATTATTATCAATCTTTAATTTAATATTATTTATTGTATCAGTATGCTGCTGCTGGAGAATGTGAATTTCCCATTGGGATTAATAAAGTATCTATCTATCTATCTATCTATCTATCTATCTATCTATCTATCTATCTATCTATCTATCTATCTATCTATCTATCTATCTATCTATCTATCTATCTATCTTTTAAAATTGCTTCTGTAACCCCAATGTTAAAAAAGTCTGGTCTTGATGCTGACAATCTTAACAATTTCCGGCCTATTTCCCACTTACCTTTCCTGTCAAAAGTTCTTGAGCATGTTGTAGCTTCCCAACTCATCAATTACCTAACATCTAATAATTTGATGGAACCCTTTCAGTCTGGTTTCAGGGCGCGGCACAGCTGTGAAACTGCTCTGCTACGGGTAATCAATGATTTGCTTATGGCAACAGACACTGGACAAACCAGCATATTAATTCTGTTAGACCTCAGTGCAGCATTTGACACTGTCAGACATGACATCCTACTGTCCAGAATGGAGAACATGCTGGGTATCTCTGGCACTGCCCTCCAGTGGTTCATGTCCTATCTGACTGATAGGCAAGAGTTTGTTAGTCTTGGCAACAGCAGATCCAGCTCAGCACCAGTCACACAAGGAGGCCCTCAAGGAGTCCCTCAAGGCTCTGTCCTCAGTCCTCTGCTTTTCTGTATTTACATGCTTCCCCTTGGCCATATTATCCGTAGCTATGGACTGGGTTATCATTTTTATGCAGATGATACTCAACTCTACTTCAATGTTAAAAGAGGAACTTCATCAGAGCTTTCTCAGCTCACAACCTGCCTTAGTGAAATTAACACCTGGATGGTGCGGAACTCTTTAAAATTAAATTGCAATAAAACTGAACTCCTGCAAATTGGGACTAAAATGCAACTTAATAAAATGAGCTCCTTCCCAGTCTATCTTGATGGTGATCTCATCAGACCTGCCTCTACTGTAAAAAATCTTGGTGTCATTTTTGATTCCTCCCTCTCTTATTCCGCCCACATAAATCACATTAAGAAACTTTCTTACTTTCACCTCCGTAACATATCCCGTGTTCGCTCCTTCCTCTCCTTCTCTAATGCTGAGAAACTTGCCCATGCTTTTATCACATCACGCATCGATTATTGTAATTCCCTACTGGCAGGTGCCCCCTCTAATCTTATATCACAGCTCCAGCTTATTCAAAACTCAGCTGCAAGAGTCCTTACTCGAACCAACAGCAGCGAGCATATAACACCCATCCTGCTCCGCCTTCACTGGCTCCCTGTGTCTTACAGAATCGAATATAAAATCCTACTAATAATCCTACAAAGCCTTAAATAACCTTGCGCCAAACTACATCAGTGACCTTCTCCATCAGTATGTGCCTGTCCACCCACTAAGGTCCTCTGACTCTGGCAATCTTGTTGTACCCCACACTAATCTACATTCCATGGGTGACAGGGCCTTCAGCTGTATAGCGCCCAGACTCTGGAATGACCTACCGAAATTAATCAGGTCAGCTGACTCCTTGAATTGTTTTAAAAATCAACTCAAAACTCATCTGTTCAGGAAGGCTTTTTAGCTCTATTTGACTTTATTACCCTTCTCTCAGTTTACTTCTCTGTCAAGATGCTAATGTAACCTGTGTGTGTGTGCTAGACCATCAATTATGTTGTCTGTTTTTTTTTCAGAATTCACTGTCTTAATATTCTTTATTTATTTATCTGGTTTGTACAATGCTATATACTGTATACGCTGCCATTCTTTATTATATTCTGTAAGTGCCTTGACCATGGGAAAGGTGCTATATAAATAAAATGTATTATTATTATTATTACTGCTGAGCTTATTCTGCTCTAGCTAAAAAGCTAGAGGGAGGGCTTGGGAGTGATTATGTAAAGGTTGACCCTACCTCATGAGGCTCTGTCCACAAAGTACCAAGAATATCAGGACATTTAAAGGAATGGAACATAATTAGAAAAATCACAGAAAATACAAAGAATATGAAAAATATTTATTCAACACAGAAACAACAATAAAACACATAAATGCATGTTTAATACCTAACAGGACTTTGGTGGCACATTTTATGCATTTTACAATAGAGATAAAATTATGGTGCTTATATCATCTGCCACTCCAAATTACAGGCACATTGTCAATAATGGTAGTGAAAGTAAAGAAAGAATTTAGTATTTTACATGATGAAACAACCCTTTTGGCATCTCACCAAACCTACTTACTATTGACACCCTCCGTAAGATAGGAATGAATCCCTGAACTTCTGGAGTCAGTCCCTTGCTTTTGCCTGTCTTTAATATAAAAATACTAATTGCAGTAAATTATACAACAGGTGGCAAATATCATGGGTTCTTACCCACTCAGTTTCACATTACATTGTCACTGACCCCAGGGTAGTAGTGTCCAAATGTCCTTATTGACTCCCCGAGGAGAAACAAGGTGAAGTCAAGTGGGAAATAAATAAAATACTTGACTTATGGCTAATTGAGGAAAACATTAGTTTTTTGTCTAGTCCCATTGTAGTCATGCCAAAACCTGACGTGTTGGGGTGTTTCTATAATGACCTGTCCAAACGCACCCAAATCACCCTGTTTAATGCCTGCACTATGCCCAGAATTGACAATCTTTTCAAAAGACTTGGAAAAGCTAATTTCTTAAATACTATATATATAACAAAAGGGTACTGGCCAATTCCTATGACCCCAGTGGCCAAGGGAAAAAGAACATTTAGTATTCCTAGTGGACTTTAGCAAACTTTGCCCTCCACTTTGAATTACATGGGTTGGGTAGACTGCCTGGAAATGCTTATGGTTCACACTACCTTGACATTATAACCTTTTATTCCAGCAGTGAGGAAAGGAACTATGCAGTCTGTTGGCCTTCCTCAAGCAAGCTGGAATACACATCACTCTTAACAAATGTTGCTTTGGTTCAATGGAAACTAGTTACGCTGAGTTTCTTGTGGGCCAAAGTCTAACCAAGTAAGTGATACTTAAAATAACAGCTATTCAAAAACTGACTCCAGCTGAAAATGTAAAGGCAAATACAGGCATTTTTAGTCTAACATTGTGGTATGAAGTTTTGATTCAAAACAAGCATTTTATGACCTTAAAAGGCACCAGTCTTGAACTCTCCTACATTTTTCTCTTCTTTTATCCTTCACATTAATGGATCTGAGAACAATTTCGATGCTGTGCTTAACCGATCATTAAATTGGCCATCCACTAACTAAAGTACTTTCTAATTGGCCAGGAATTCCCTCACGTGATAAACCATGTTCTCTTCAATGGATGGGAGTTCATAAAGGGGTAAACCCATGAGCCACAAGATGGTTCTTAAATTTGCAGCCATACAAATTCAATGAATTCTCTCTGTTATGAGTCACCTAGAAAATCAATGTGTTCACAAAAAAAAAAACATACAAATCTTTAAATAAAAATCTTGCACAGACTATGGGGTTTTGAATATCAGGGAATAGCTAGGTGGCTTGTCCATTTATTGCCTCTGGAATAAAGTTTATTTTAAAATTATTATTATACATAACAGTGAAACCGGCCATTCATCAACACACAACTCCCAGTTGACAGGGGACAAGTTTTCAGAGGTTGCAGCATTTGACGTCATTGATGAGACATTTTAAATACTAGCATGACAGATTTTTAATTTTCTGAAATTTGGATGAAAACTAAGAGCTTTTTTGTGTATTATTCTTTAACCTATTGGTTTTTGAAATTGTTATCCTTTCCCATTGACTATGATTCTTATTTAGCATTTTGGCTTTGGCAACAAGATTTAGTGTTCTCTAGATTTCTTCAACAATATCAAAGCTCATTTCGCTGGCAGTACAGAATCTCATATCCTAAAAACAATTAATCCTTAGACGAAAACAGTGTTTTAAGGACCATAGGCACATGCAAAAGTAGGTTTGTAGAATAAAAGAGCAAATGAGTATAATGAATAAAGAGATAGAAAATTTGATCACGTCATTTCAGCAGATAGTAACTGAATTCAATAAAATACATGAATACTTAGGCACAAAACTGGATATTCAGGAGAACGAGCAGTACAGATGATCAATGCAAATGCAATGCACTAGCACCAGGGTAATGTTTATCACAAAGTGAATCCTTTACCATTAATTACTTCTCTACTTAGTAATGTGAATTGATCCATTTCTCTTAACAAATTAGTTTAATGTAGTCTTTAAAAACTCATTTGAATTAAGTTAGGTGATGTATGAAAAATGGCATTTAACACAACTATAAAGACATAAATACAAGACCCTTTGCATTGAATACTGTTCCAGTGGTTCTGAAAGCGATTGTTATTTAATTTTTTTGGAGAAATATTGGCCATCCCATATTATTCTATATTGATGGCACACTGATAATCAAAAATGGCCTGTAAATATATGTTAAACATGTCAGGAAAGTAAAGATACTGTAATTTTTCTAGTGAAAGAAAATCTCACAATGGACAAGACTTAAATTTCTGCTATCTTTAATTGGGCATTTCCTGATAGCAAGAAACAAATACAATACAAAAAATTGTGAAGTTTGAAAATTATTGTTGACGCTTCAATAAATATTTCAGCACCATTATCTTCTCCATAATTTTTTTAACTGAAAAGGTACATAAAAATTTGTGTGGTCAACAGAAATGTAACATTTTTTGATACATTAAAACAGCTCTTCACATCAGCACCCATTCTTTGACATCCCAAACCCACAAACTAATTCATAGTTTAAATAGATGTGTCCAGCATTGTGGTAGGCTTTATTCTGTCACAAAAATATGATTTTGACAATCTCCGTCTTTGTGCTTTTTTCTCTCATAAGTTACCTTCTGTCAATAGGACTATGACACAGGTATTCAAAAATGTTTAGCTCTAAAACTAGCTTTGGAAGAATGGAAGAAGAAGAATTGTTACAACACGCAGAGAATAAAGGTGGAAACTGATTAAACATAAATAGTATCCAAAAATATCTGTACATTAATTAACTGAGGAACTATGGCCAGTTGGCATTGGAGGAGATTAAAATTGTAAAAGAGAAAGTCAAAAACAGAGTGACAGTCCTGAAGCCTTCAGTCATAAGGCTGCCTAACCTCTAATGGGATTTCTATAGCAGAGTCTATGCTGGTCATAAAATGTAATGCGAGAATATTCCAATGCTTCTTTATCCGAGATGATGTTTCCATATGCAAGAGAACAGCCTGGAATTAGAGCAGTGCCACATCCAGACACTGAAAAGAGAAAGAGAATAGAGGAGGATTAGTAATGGCTTAAAAAAATATTTTACTTAAATTTTTGTATAAATGACTATGCAGTATGAACAGCTAATAAGTAGCTCTAATCAGGGTATGCTAGACTTAAGTGGTAAGTCTTCAGCCTGGATATAAAAGCTGCGACTGAATGGGCATCTCTTATATTAGCAGTCTGGTGACTCCACAGTTTTTGGGGCCCTGTAACTAAAAGTTCAGCTCACCACTGTTATTTTATTAATACTTGGAATCTTAAGTAGACCGGTATCTTGAGATCTCAGTGTTATTTCTGGCTTAAAAGTAATGAAACTTTCCAATAAGGAAGCAGGGTCTTGGCTATTTAAGGCTTTATACGTTCAAACTGAGATTTTGAAATTAGACAGGTGATCAAGTGGGAACAATTGTAAGAACTTGAAAACTAGTGTTGTGTTCACATTTTCTGGTTCATGTAATAATTCTTGCTGAAGCATATTAACTGAAAGCTGCATAAAGAATGATTAGAACAGTCAGTGAATAATGCAATGGAGGAGTCAATCCACCTAAAAATAAATGCATAAATTCATTTCTCAGAATCTTGTATATTTAGAGAACATCTTAATATTTCAACATTTTTAAGATGAAAAAACATGTTTTGGATAGTTTGTAATGTGTGTTTTAAATGACATGCTAATGTCAAAGATAACACCTAAATTGCATACTGATTCAGTAAAACTAATGGTGAATTCATCTGAGTTAAACACTGACAGAATGTTGCTGTAGTTAGCATCATTCCCTCCAATAACTAAAATTTCTGTTTTTTCTGTATTCAAACACAAGTAGTTCTCAATTATCCACTCACTGACACAATTATTTATGGACAGCATTGGAGAAATGTCATTTGGTCTAAAAGAAAGATATAATAGGGTGCCATCTGTATATCAGTGAAAATTAATGTTATGTTTTCTAATGATAATTCCCAATGGAAACATGTAAAGTGAAATCAATAAAGGTCCCAGTTCTGAACCCTGTGGAGCATCATATTTAACTTCTCAATATAATTATGCCGTGCTATCATCACATTTCTTTGCCTTCTGCTAAAGATTTAATAAATAAGAAATAACCCAGGAAAGGACAGTGTCTGTGACAGGACAGTGAGCCCAATGTAACTTTCCGTAATAAAATAAAATGGTCAATGGTGTCAAACACATAATTGCTCTTGAATTTCTTTCATCAGCGGACATGACAATGTAATTTACAGCATGGATTATGCTGTTTCTGTACTGTGACTAGTGTGGAAGCTAAACTGGAAATTCTTAAATAAATTGTAATGTGTAAGGTGAGATAAAACCTGCGTGGTAACTGCTTTTTCAAGTATTTCAGACAGAAAAGGTAAATCTGAAATGTGTCTATAATTAATGGTGGTACTGTATATGGTTAAGCTCTGGCTTTTAAAGTAATGGTCTGATAAATGACACTTTTAGTTCATTAGGAAATGTGAGATATAATAATGAACTATTGATAATGCGAAGAATGGGTGCTGCCAGAATATTTATTAAGCTTTTTATTTGTTTGGGTGGTATAGAGTCTAAGAAACAACTAGTAGGTTTCATTTTAGAAATTGTAAACGCTGAAATTTCTCATTAAAGAAGTTCATAAAGTCTGCACTGTTAATATCTTTAGGTATTTTGCATTGTTCTTCAGAATCGCCATTTGCGTGGTTATCCTCCGTTCTAAACTGTTAACGAGGATTATCAAGGTTGTTATCTATTATTTTGAATTGGTGTAGTCCAAGCATGCTATAAAAAGAGCTTTTTTATATTTTTTAACACTCTTGGTCTATGCATGTTCAGAAGATCTGCAACTTTATACTCTAATTAACAACATTTTAATATAAGAGCTTGAGTATTCTCTTTAAATCAAGGGTGAGTTTCCATGTGCTTTAATTACTTTTTTCGATGGGAGCTACTGTATACAAGGCATCTTTCAAAGTTTTATTATAATTTGTTGTTACCTGATGCAAATTCTTTTCAACAATTATACTTAAGTTTCTCAAAATATCTACACATTTTGGTGCAAAGTTATACTCTAGATGTTGCAGTGTCCTTGTTTTAATCTGCGAGTAACCAAGTCAAACGTAATTAAGTAGTGATCAGAAATAACTTCACTGAAAGGTGTAATATTTAAATTGTGAGTTTTGCAGTGCATCACATAGAATTATCCTAAAACCAACTCTTTGACCAGTATCTCTTGATTTATGAAAGAATGAATAACTATTTGGTGATGCCTCGGCTAAGGGAATAGTGTCAGATTTACTAAGCCAGGTTTCAGTGAGAAAACTGAAATCAGATTTTGTACATAATATAATATCATTTACCAAAGCAGCTTTATTTCTAATAAAGCAAATATTCAGTAAGCAGGATTTTAAAAGTGCAAGGATGACTTCTGCACTGGTGTTGTATTTTTGTCTTAAATTGGATTAAATTACTAATACAGGTACCTCTAATTGAGGATCTGACTTTAACTCTTGGTCTAATTATGCTCTTTATCCTTTGGTTATGAAGTGATTTAGATTTGGTTAAATTCTAAATTTATAAGATGCCTCACAGCAGGGATTCTAGGTAACAGCTATAAGATGGAGTTCAGATAGGATAAACAACAGTCTGTGATTTAAGATCATAAGACTGCGCTCTAGATTGTGCTCTTATCAGTCAGACAGACAGTTTTGCTGCCATATTTTGGGATAAAACAAAAAACCTCCTCCAGTTACGATGAAGACCTTCTCTATTGAAAAATCCAGGCCTTTCCCAAATATCATCCCAATTGTTCACAAAGGCTATGCTTTTATTTGCACAAAAGGTTTCTAACCAGGAGTGTAGGGAATGCAATCTTGTGTAAATCACATCCCCTCTATATAATCTTGGTAAGGGGACAGATAATTAAATTTTGACATTTTCTTTTAGCTTTGGTGCGTAATATATGAAGTTCCTCTTTAATTCCTTAGATTGCTGCAAATATTTATCATTAGTACTGACATACAACAATAAGGTAGACACTTCATTTTTGGCCAGAAGGTCCAATTTTTATCCTCTATGTTGGATACCTTTGCCCAGCATTTAACTGCTGGATTAATATAGTTTGGAATTTTAAAATTCTGTACTATGGAGTCACCAGTTATAAGCATGGAAATGGGCATACACAGCATTTTTGTGTGTACGCACCATTTATACATGAGGCCCCTAGAGAGACTAAAGATGAATTTGAAATAGCTGAATTATCTAAACAAACCAAGTCAATCCAATTTTTGGTTTGCATAATTGCTGTCAAATTCCTAATGCTGTACTATAAAGTGTGTAGTTTTCCAATCAAGTCTAAATTAACTATGCCTTTTTGGCAGATGAAACTGCCTGTATTGTCAGATAGAAAACCTAAACTGTACATACTGCAGGACACATAACATATAAACACTCCCTTGATAGGCAGAGAACAAATTGAACCTAGGTATTGAGGTTATATTTATTGCTGGGTTTGCAGTAATTCAGTGCCTTACAAGTTCAGCTATGAGAGTCCTCATTTAAATAAAACATTTCAGCACACCAGAATTAACCAAACCACTCAGCTTTCTCAATTAATTCATGGGTTGTGAGGTGTGTGCTTGAGCCAAACCAGCTTCCAGGCTTCCTAAAGGGATACCACAACCCATTTCTACTGCTAAAAGACCCTGAGAGTCCATTAGCATGGATTTTATCACTGACCTACTCCTGTATTGACATTTTACAACAATATAGGTAATTGTAAACAGATTTTCCAAGCGTGCTCAGTTTGTGCCATTAAAGTAACTTCAGCAAAACATCTTGCAAATATTTTTATTGTAGAAGTTGTTAGGATACATGGATTTCCTTCCTCTAGAATTTCTATTTGCTTTCCACAATTTGTTTCAGTGTTATTGCCTTTTTTTTGGCAAATGCTTGGGTGTACACTAAATTTGATTTCAGGTTATCATTTGCAAGCTAATGGACAAACTGAGAGGGTAGATTTGCTGATTGTAAAAGAAAAGAAGCTCCTGAGTTTAGAGCAGGTCTGAAAGTGTGCCTCACCATGTGAGATATGTGGCTGAAGGTTCCCTCCCATAAACTAGCCCCAATGTGTACTGTACATTGAATCCTACACTATACTGAAGAAGAAAGGTTCTGTATCTTGTAAAGTAGTACTTCGTGTCCATTTCATGATACACCTGTCTTTCATATTTTAAAACTGATTTCATATTTGTATAATCACCACCACATATACTGGTGAAAGGGAAGAAGAAATATGAGGTTCAACAGATTTTAGATTTCCATCAATGTGGTTCTACAATAGAATAAATATTTGCTACATTAGTGTTGTTATACTCCAGAGGAATGTTCCTGGCTTTCATATTCTGATTTACATACCCCCAAATTATTGCAGCCTTTTTATCTACATCACCCAGGTATATCAGACAGGCCTGTCTCAAGTCAGATAACTTAACAAAGTAATGAAGGTGCTAATACATTTTTTTTTATAATTCCCGCACCTAATGTGATGGCTGCAAATAAAGGTGAAAATAAAATGATGGTGTAGGGAAGATATAAAACTTTCCTGAAACATTAACAACTTTAAAACAATATCAAAAATGTATACAAATGTGTCTAACCCTTCAAAAACACAAGATCATTACACTTTCCATGCTAAAACTGAACACCTCTCCTGGATCCACAACCTCACAGTCAGATACACTCACTCCTCTGAGAATGAGCAGGGTAGGGGAGGTCATATCTAACATGCAGTGTCAATCCTTATAGTGGAGAAAAACACTTTGGAAGACATGTGATGTCTTCCTTCCCAACATCACAACAATGAAAAGAAAATTACTGCAGGAGGTAGCTCTCTTATTATGGAACAATGTACTCCTGAAAGTATGAGCTACTGCTTGTTTTTGTTATTCTGTTACCTTTTCTGCATCCCTTTTCACATTTGTATCTTTGTTGGATTTTGAGCATTTTCATTTTTGACAGTCAGTCTCTGACTTTTTGGTTTTTGTGTTTTGGTTTCGATTTTTGGTTTGCAATTTGGACACATCTTTATTTGGATTCCTTTTTGCTCATTTGGTGTTTTCAATACCCTAGCAAATTTAGAATATTCTTTTGTTATTTTTCATTTTTGCTGACAAAGTACATGTGCAATGCCACTCCTTATACAGGAAAAGATCCCAGTCATCCCATGGGAGAAAGACTTTCTGAGACTAAGGTCATAAAGCTTATGAAACCGTTTCTGGACAAAGGCAGAACTGTAACAACAGTTGCGTAAAGTGCAACAGGAACTTCCACCTGCAGCTAAAGTCATTTGCGTACTGAAGTAACATTGCACATGTACTTTGTCAGCATGCCCGTGTCGATCAAACACAGGAAGCTCTGCAGTCTACTTGTGACTTTACGCTGTAGGAAGATAACTAAATAAATCAAGGTAAATAGTTAAATAACATTTGATCTGGCTTTTATATAAGTAACATGTAAATGTTTTTTACATAAAGACCATCACAAAACCATAATCATAAACAGGACTTTGCCTGATATCTTGGCGAGCTCTGTAAGCCCTGCTGTTTCATTGAAGTACATGCATGTAGCAGATTCACTGGCAAGATGTTGCCAGACATGTTGCTGCATCAAATGGTGCCATCTTTCGTCTTTATGCCTGGTACAGCTGCATTGTTCTTATGTGTGTGTGGATGTTTCTTGTCGGGAAAGCTTCTGTTCTCTTTCTCTGATGTAGAACCCTCATCCTCATCTTTATTTGAAAACTAGCAATGTCAGATAGGAGGGAGCATGAACATGACTGAGAGAATAAAACTGAATAATAAAAAAAAACACTAACTTTTACAATTACCATAAATTTACACTGGCTGTTACAGACTTGAATAAATCAAATGTATGTTTTTATGCTATAATAGTAACAATAAGGGCAGCTCACTACACAAAACAGTAAATCTAGGAAGAGCCCAGAATCTAACCCACAACCTCTTGATTATGAGTCAGCTGTTCTTATCTCTGCACCAACCAAGTGGTCATGTCAGCATTATACACTAACCCAATTTTTTTTCTTATTATTTTTCTTCGGTTATATTCTTGGATAAAAGTGCAGTTGTTTTGTTTATTTGATATTTGGTCTTCAGTCTTCACACATTATACACTTCATGTCTAGATTTTGTCAATTATTACTAAAACATGAAAAAACATTTCTGTTTTAGCTATGTATTCAACAATTCCTGTCTTGCATTTCCTGTCATCTTACATTTACATAGATTGTGGTAGACACGGAACATACATGAGATGTATATTTTCCAAATAACAATATATTATTTACCTTCTACAATTCCATGCACCTCACACCCAGATAAACAGACTTGAGCTCTGAGAATCTTCTGTGTAACTTGAGCTGTGTCAGTGGGGGGATGGAATAGCATACTGCTTGCTGTTTGTGCTGATCAACATATTAGCAAAACAAAAGGCGCTAATGGAGAGGTGCGAAGTAATTTAGGGTGGCCCAGGATTATGGTTTTCTTCGTGGGCTTCGGGGATTCTAGTGTTAAATTAATATTGCATTTTCAAATTTCAATTTTAGCAAATTCTTAGTTCACTAAATTTTGTGTTAGATTTCCTTTGTTTGATTTAATAAATTCAAATTAGTTTATTTATACAATGGGTTTCAACAGTCCCCCTCTCCCACTTTTGAGATTTTTAAACCATAAAGGTTTACTGAAGTTTTAAATCAGAATCGTAATAACAACGTTTCCCTTCCACAGTGAACACACATTGTATTCAGAATGTAGTCAGACCACTTCAGTTTTTCCACAATTTTCTATCTTATATATTTCATCCTTGTGCTAACATCATATAATATTTTTCCCCACATCAAGTAACACTTAATACCCCATAATGTCAAAACAAGGTTTTAGAAAGTTTTGCAAATCTACTAATAATAAAAAATGAAATTTCTCATTAATAAATGTAATACGCCAGAGGTCTGCCTCAGGTGTTTCCTGTTTCATGACATGACATCTATATATATAAAATCCCTATGTGCGTCCAGGTGTCAGTGTGTGGGTGTCTTCTGGTGAAGTGCGCATGCACGGGGCACGGTGCGATGCGCGATATTAATGTCAGAGAAAGTTAGAGGCGTTTTACGGAAATACAAACCAGTATTACTGCGAGAGGAAATTAAAGGTACACAATGCAGTGACGCATATTACAGCCACATACAAGCCAGTATTACTGTCAGAGGAGATTAACACTAGAATTACCAGAGCCTACGAAAAAACTCGTATATCCGGCCCACCTTAAATCGCTTCTTAAAACCTTTCTCACCCCTCTGCCAGCGTGTTTTGTCATCTAAATGTACTGAAAAAGACAAGCTGCCAGCAGCCGGCTATTCCATCCCCCCAACGACTTAGAACGTAAACAGGCTTTTCCCAGCTCTTGCCTTGATTGATTATCTGGGAGTGAAGTGGATTTTAGAGTAGAAATAATAAGATTGTTATTTGAAACACACGCATTTCATATGTGTTGCATTTCTACAGTAATCTGTGTAAACACATTGTTAAAACAGAAACGTGTTATATTTTCTAGTAGCAATTGACAAAATGTAGGCATAAACTATATAATGTATGAAGCCTGAAGTCCAAATATCAAAGACACACTTTCACAAAAGATACAAAAAAAAGCCACCGCCAAAAAAACCCGCCTTAGTGTGAGACATTGATTTGAATTAACTATCACTGCTTATGTGGTGTAACAGTATCAGTCGCTGACTACGCATCAGAAGGTCATGAGTTCGATCCTGCACAACTCCCATTTGAGAAGTGTTCTTATTTTCACTATTTTAGAATAAAAAGATACATTTGATTTCAGTCTGTAACAGCTGGTGTAATTTATGATATTTGTAAAGGTTAGCTTTATTTTTTTTAAATTCACTTTTCATTGTCTCAGTCGCGTTCAGGATCCATCCCTACCGCCCCCAACCTGACACTGCGGTTTTTACATAAAGACGCGCTATAGTTCTGCAGTGTATCACGATACATACGACCGCGTGTTTTTTTCCCCCAGTATTGCCAGTCCCCAAGTGTTGCTGTATGCTGTTTCTTTTGTACTCCAGGACATGCAGAGGAAAGCATAGTAAAGAGCAGTAACTTCAGCGCTATATGCAATCATCAGACACTCCCCATCTGACACTGCTGTTTTCACATAAAGACGCGCCAAAGCTCTGCAGTGTACTTGTGACTGCATTGTCGTACCAATGCTTGCGAACTGAAGTGTCTGCATGCACTTTTCGTGGCATTACACGCGTATTTTTTGAGCATGCCCATGTAGCTCAAACACAGGAACATATGTTGATGTAAAAGTATAACAAAACAAGTGCACTTTTATTCAAGACTATAACCGAAGAAAAAAGAAAGCAAGTTACAGTAGGCGGTTGATATGACAGCTTGCGTGGTGGAATGCTAAGAACTGCTGATTTCCATTCTGTGCTATATAACTTAACATTTGAATCTGATGATTGCATATAACGCTGTCTGATTTAGTGTGCGCAAGAACATGCAGGTGGCCAATTGCTGAGTGCTACAACGCACATTTTAAAAAAGAAAGAGACAAATATATGTGACGTTTTGAAGAAATCATTTTATGACGCGAATAGTACCAATCAGAAAACATCGTCGAAGTAATGCAATATTATTTGAAAACGAACAGCGTCAGGTTGGGTGTGAAGTTATACTGGCGCTGTTTGAGTCAGATCAGAAGCTGAATAAGCTGAAAAAGCTCCTGTTCTGACTCTAAGTAAAAAAGCATGAATTAATCAACAGAAATAACCGCGATTGACATTTTAAAGTTAACGATTTACAGTGCATGCCAATTTATAAATTCAATGTCCGTTTGAGGAAAAAAAAATCACTTTCTTCAAAGCTGGGAATCGAACTCGCGTTTCTGTGGCACAGTAAGGCAGTGGTGCTCCAAGTCAGCAAACCGTCCTTATAACTTATTTTTTTCAAGATCCATAACACACAGACAGACAGAGCACTGCGTAATACAGAGACAGACAGGCAGAGATATACAAATAAACAGGGAAGGCACATGTACTGAAAGAAAAAAAAAATCAACATGTGCGTTCTTTCTGCAGCACTGAATGAGCTCACCTGGTCTAACATCACCCCTCCCCCCGATCTGACTCTCTAAGTAACAGCGCAAGTACAGACACAAATCAAGTGCATGTGTGTACTGTATAATATTAACAAAAAGAGCAGCTTACTACTGAAAATGGCAAATATAGGAGTGAGTGGGGATCGAACCAGTACTCTTGATTACACTTGGTTTGCGTCTGTACTTGCGCTGTTACTTAGAGAGCCAGATCGGGGGAGGGGTGACGTTAGAGCGGGTGAGCTCATTCAGTGCTACAGAAACAACGCACATGTTGATTTTTTTTTCTTTCAGTACATGTGCCTTCCCTGTTTGTTTGTATATCTCTGCCTGTCTGTCTCTGTATTACGCAGTGCTCTGTCTGTCTGTGTGTTATGGATCTTGAAAAAAATAAGTTATAAGGACAGTTGTTCATGTTAATTGCAGTCTCAATTGTTAAAAAAATATTTTAAAAGGAGCATCCCACATGAAAATATAACGATCTCATTAACTGACAGTGCATACCAATTTACAAATTTTATGTCCGTTTGAGGTTAAAAACAAAAAAAAGAAGTAACATTTTATCCCCAGCGGGGAATTGAACTCATGTTTGTGAGGCAGAGAAAAGCTACTTGGTCTGAGAAGCAAATCTTAGCGTGCTACGCCACAGAAACTGTTATATGGTGTGTGAAGCTTTTGTGGAAGTGTTTATTTGATCTTAGGAACTCGGGCTTTACACATTCTACATTTTGTAACATTTATTACTAAAATATGAAAAAGTTTCTGTTTTAGCAATGTGTTTACACAGATTACTGTAGAAATGGAACACGCATGAAATGCATGTATTCCAAATAGCGATCTATTATTTCTATTCTAAAACTCCAGCAGTTCAGTCACTCCCAGATAATCAAACAAGCCATGAGCTGGAAAAACTTAGTGAACGTTCTGCGACGGTGGGGGACGGAATAGCCGGCTGCTCGCTGCTCCTCCAAATCGGCACATTTAGAAGACAAAAGAGAGGTGAGAACGGTTTTAAGGTGGGCCGGATCTACGAGTTTTTTCATAGACTCTGGTAATTCTAGTGTTAAAGGCATATTACCGACGCGCACGCCTGTATTACCGCCAGAGAAAATTAAAGGTATATTACGGATGTACAAGCCAGCGGATGTACAAGACGGTATCCTTCAATAATGGCGCGCACAGGCATCCTTCAATAAGGGCGCGCACAAAAAGGCGAGCCTCAAAAGGGCAACCTCAATTGGGCGCAGTGAATAAAGGCGCACGTAAATAAAGATCTGCACCTTTGTTGCTCTTCACATATTCCAGAGCCATTTGAACTAAATTATCTACGAACGCCTTTATTCGCTGCGCTCAATTGAGGTTGCCCTTTTGAAGCTCGCCTTTTTGTGCGCGCCCTTATTGAATAGAGCCGTACAAGACAGTATTACTGTCACAGAAAATTAAAGACACAATACACGGCGGCAGCCCACGAAGAACGGTCAGCTCAGCAAGTAAACATCAACAAAAGAAAGGCTGAAAGAAAGAAAAATACGACCAACAAAAAGAATGAGGTCAAAGTCCCTTGCCATTTATTATAGACTGTTGGAAGCAATGCACTTTGAGGGTGCTAGCACATGCAGCTATTAAACATCTTTACAAAACTTTAAAAGCCAATTGTTACAGTGACAAAAATAGCCATATGGATAGAACTTACTATTAAGTATTTTAGTAGTTTTTGTTTTTTGCTGCATGTAGGAGTATGTGATACATAGACAGAAAGGAGCGAAGGAGGTCAGACACGGGTTTGTTATTGTTTGTATATAACTTTGGTTAGGTTTAATGTTTTTCACTTGATTTACAGGTGTATATTTGTTGGTTTTCTTTACAGTATTAGTTCCTAGAGCCAAGTACACCAATTATGAGAGGGCTAGGTGTCTAAGTAATTGACTGTATCTTAAGAGCAGATTGCAGCTCCCTTTAGCCAGTAACAGATCCTGAGTCTTTAGTTTTGTGGAGCTTTAAATTTGCTGAATTCCCTAGTTTTTGGTTATGTTTAAATGCAGCTATATACCAGTGGAATATGTTTATATTCAGGTAAGAGCCTTTGATATATTATTTTGATCTTTTTTTTCTGGTTTCACTGTCGGATTCATTCAGGTTCAGGTAAGGTAGGCCATTCCTCCCAGTCACACCCTTTCAGGTTTCACTGTCATTGCTCACATCAGAGTTAAATTCCCCCAATAAAACAATAGATTCCCCGGTGGAAGAACATTCCAGCAATCTCCCCAAGGTTTCCAAGAAGGCCGAATACTCTGACCCAACTGTCAGTGCATAAGCACAAACAATTGTCAGAGCCCTTTCCCCATCTCGAATTTGCAGATAGATGACCTTCTCGTCCACTGGGGTAAATTCTAACATGTATGTAGGTGCCAAGTCAAAGTTCTATAAAGTACGCCCATACCCACTCACGCCTCTTACCCTTGTCAACCACAGAGTGGAATAGAGTCCAGCCCCTCTCCAGGAGTTTGGATCCAGAGATGAGCCTGACAATATACAGTTGGTACCTCTCAACGTCCTGCATTAGCTTGGGTTCTTTCACGCTCAGACAGGTCACATTCCATGTCCCTAGAATCAGTTTTTGTAGTCAGTAATCAGTCTGCCAAGGCACTTACTCTCAACTGCTACCCAAGCCACAATGTACCAGACCCTTAATACTCCTGCTGCAGGTGATGGGCATGCTGGAGATAGGATCAATGTTGCTGTTTCAGGCTGTGCCCAGCTGGGTCCCATGGGTAAAGGCACGGACACCAGGCACTCACCAACGAGCTGCCAACCAACCGGTCACAGTCTAATGAAGACTGGGATCTTCATATGATCCCGCACCCAAGACCAATTTTCTTTGGGTGACCCTACCAGGGGTAATTACCTAGGACAACATAGCTTGTAGGATCATTGGGACACCCAAATCTCTGCACCACAATAAGGTGATGATTCACAGAGAGGGACTCACATGAGTAATAACATTTAAACCTGGAAGGATGTGATTGGGAGGAATTGCCTACCCAATCTGAACTTAATCAGTGCTTTGTTATTGGACTTCTGTTTAAGTCACAGTCTGTCCATAGTGAACACCATGTCCAAGCATAAGGGTGTTCATAAGTGTGGGGGGGTGCTTTGTAAGTATGGGGTACTGGTCCAACTGTCGTTCATAATTTCTATGGACAGAATTTCTAGGCACAGGCAAGGAGCGAAGGGGGTCAAGTGTGGTGGATTTAGAATCATGTCTCTGCTTTTTGCAGATGATGTGGTCCTATTGGCTTCATTGGACTGTGACTTTAGACACACACTGGGACAGTTTGGAGCCAAGTGTGAAGCGGCCGGGATGAGGAACACCACCTTTAAGTCCAAGGTCATAGTTCTCAGCTAGATAAAGGTGTAGTACCCTATTCAGGCTGGGGATAGGGTGCTGCCTCAAGCACAGGAATTTACGTATCTCGGGATCTTGTTGACAAGTGAGGTATGAAAAGTGCAGAAGATCAACATATAAATCAGAGCAACATCCACAATTATGCGTACATTGTATCAGTTAGTCGTGGTGAAGTGGGAGATGATGTAATACAGTTTGTGTGTGCTTAGAGGGGACATAAGAGACTGCAGTGCTCAATGGTTAAGAGTATGCAGAAAACAAATATTGTTATGTTCCCAGACCAATTCCTAAGAAGACAGTGCTAAAAAAATCAGGAAAAAGTGGTTAAAGTAAAGGTAGCTAGTCAAACAAGAAAGGCTTTGTTAGACAAAGGGAGTATCCAAACCCATGTGAGAAGGGACATTTTGAATGATAAACTGCTTTTGACATCCTGGAATTGGTTTCTTGGATGAGTCTTTGGTGACAAGGTTTCTTACACTCTGGTGAGAGTAGGCATGAAGATCCATCCGTCCATCCATTATCCTAACTACAGGATCACAGGGGTCTGCTGGAGCCAAACCCAACCAACACAGGAAACAAACCCCGGGCAGGGCCCCAGCCCACCACAGGGCACACACACACACACACACACATATACACACCAAGGACAATTTAGGATCGCCAATGCACCTAACCTAACCTAAACTGTGGGAGGAAACCAGAGCACCCGGAGGAAACCCACACAGACATGGGGAGAACATGCAAACTCCGCGCAGGGAGGACATGGGAAGCGAACCTGGGGCTCCTAACTGCGAGACAGTAGCACTACCACTGTGCCACCGTGCCGCCCAGGCATGAAGAAATTATGTCAAATATATTCAATACATGTTGGGGTAGTTGAGAAAATGCTTTACCCTTTCTTGTTAGGGTCAGATGTGCCAGATATAGATTGCATATTGGAGCAAAGTCTGGTAAAGGAGGCCAGAGCAATTGCAGCAACAAAAAGTGACCAGATGGCTTGGAACACTGTCATTTGTCAAAGAGGGTGAGAACATTCAACAAGATCCCCACACAGGTGAAGCAGGCAAAAGTATTGGGCACCACTACACAGCACATGAGCCTTTTCTGCCTCTGAAACTCTAGATAGCTCATTTTTCATTACAGGAGAGATAGGGACTTTGTAAGTGTAGAGATCACAGTCTTCGATGTTATTTTGCCAAAGCAGAAAAACAACACCAATCAGTTACTGGGGAGTCATTTGTGTTGAACCAGGGTGTACTTTACCACCAAGATGAGTGCGGACAACAATTAGTATTACCTAAGTTATATATGGACAAAATAAAAATTTTACAAGTACAAAGCAGAATTTAACAGTAGATGATTTGGATTAATTTAGAGTCCTGGAGACCTCAGCCATCAAACTGCCTCCCCCATTTGGCCATTCCACAGCTGAAACAGCGCTGGGCCAGCCAATCCGATGAAAGGACCCCTCTACCCCACGATTCCTGCGATCCTCCATCAGGGATGATTTTATCTTAGGCAGGCAAAACAACTTGGCAGGTGGGCTGTGGCACCAACTGCCACATTTGAGTACCGAGAAGAGAAACAGAATAGGTGAGGGTTAGTAACAAATTATAACGATCATGTTACTTATGTTTTAGTGCTAATGACTAACAACAGACATGCAGTATGTACAGTTAATCAACAGCTCTAGTCAAGATATGCTAAACTGAAGTAGTGAGTCTTCAGCTGGGATTTAAAAGCTGAGACTGAAGGGGCATCTCTTAAAGTAGCAGGCAGACCATTCCACATATTTATTGGCCAGGTTGGTATACAGATTTAGCCAGTCATTGTTGGACTTGTCCTGAATGCCAGTTAGTAAGATCTGTAAGGAAGAGATTCATGCCTTTATTAGTGATACAGGACCCTTTCAGCCAATTGGCTGTAGACATCTTTGGTCCTCCCAACAAAACGCAGCAATGGACCTTATATACTTGTCCTATGTGATGGTGCAGTGATGTATCCAGAGGTATTCCCACTTAAAAAATGTTCAGGTTACCAAGTTTGCCAAGGCATTAATACAACTAACTATATTCTCAGGTTGGCATTCTAAAGGAAAAGTTAACTGATCACAGGACTAAACTTACAGCAGGACTACTCAAAGGACTTTACAGGTAGTTAGGTATACAGAGTTTGAAAAACACAACTTGCAACCAGCAGACTGACGGTATAGTGGAAACACTGAAAAAAATGTTGAGGAAGTTTGTGTCTGCATCCAAAAGTAGTTGGGACCAATGGCTGCCTTAACTACTTTTGCATATAGAAAACTACCTCAAGATTTCAAGGAATTCTTGCCATTTCAACAGATATATGGACATAATGAATGTTTAGGGTGGCACGGTGGCGCAGTGGGTAGCGCTGCTGCCTCACACTTAGGAGACCCGGGTTCGCTTCCCAAGTCCTCCCTGTATGGAGTTTGCATGTTCTCCCCGTGTCTGCGTGAATTTCCTCCGGGTGCTCCGGTTTCCTCCCACAGTCCAAAGACTTGCAAGTTAGGTGCATTGGCGATCCTAAATTGTCCCTAGTGTGTGCTTGGTGTGTGGGTGTGTGTGTGTGCCCTGTGGTGGGCTGGTGCCCTGCCCAGGGTTTGTGTCCTGTGTTGGCTGGGATTGGCTCCAGCAGACCCCCGTGACCCTGTAGTTAGGATATAGCGGGTTGGATAATGGATGGATGGATGTCTGTTTATTTCTAGGACTTGTAGGCTGGTACAGTTGGTTTATTACCCAGTTTTCAAAGACTATTATCCTGCTTAACAGCCTCCTGCCTAAGAAAGAGCCCAACCAAGTCAAATTGACTGATTTGTGTGAAGTTAGCTTTTTGAAGATTAACAAAGGTATGTGTTTTAACCCTGCTTTGAAATTTCCTGATTTCAACTTACCATTTTGTTTGCAGATGTGTCTGGAAGTGGACAGGGCATCTATGTAACTCAAAAGTTGTTTCCCGGGGAAATTAGATTGGCCACTGTTGATACAGAGCCTCTAGCTATAAAATGGGTGGGAAATTCACTCATGTATTACCTGTTGGGCCATCCATTTACAGATGAGTTGGACCAATGGGGTTTGCAAAGGTTGGTACAGATGCATGACTCCAATACCAGAATCACACAGTGGTATCTGTCTCTTCAACCATAGAAATTTCAAGTTAGGTACATTCCGGGGAACCAAAATAAATATGATGACTATCTTTCTCTAATACAAGACATCAAGGGTTTTAAGGGGAGGGGGATGTGTGATGCTACAGTCTCACAAAATAGCTACAGTGATGAACAGTATGGTATGGAATGAAAACATTTCAAAATGTGTATCAGGGCAAAACCAAGCCATGAAATTGAAGCAATGGCCGGCAAAGCTTAGAGACAGGATTGTGGTGAGACACAGACCTGGAAAAGACTACAAAAAATCCTCCACTAATGAAGGTTCCCAAGAGCACAGTAATTTTTAATTTTACTTAAAAACCGCAACTCTTCCTAGAGCTGGCCACCTGGCCAAACTGAGCATTTAAGCGGGGAAGGCCATGGTAAGAGAGGTGACCAAAAACCCAATGGTCACTCTGAATTTTGGGCCAAGAAGGGTCTTTAGTATTATCTATATAGCTTCCACTGTCGACTTTCTCAGTACTGCCATCCAGTGTGTTATCTTAGCAGCAGCTCAAACACATCCTAAGTTTTGATTTTTAGTATCAGTTGGAATCAGTGGGTTAATATTATGTCAAATAAGGACATCCCACTAAAAAAAAATCTCTAAATATTGTTGGAGCCTGAGAGGAGCATGCACAGTGATGGGGAAAACATCATGAAAAAGAGTATCCTGTTAATCTGTACTGTACAGCTGCCTCATCAACTTTCAAAATTCTAATTTTACCTCTGTGGAAACTAAAGACTTGACTAATGTCAAGACAACTGAATCAATGCCCCAAGGATGGTACTAATACATTTTTAAGCAACATATATTTGAAATAAGCCGTCCAAGGAAACCAAAGATGCATGGTTGGGGAAGTGTTTCAAGCAGCTGGAGAACTCTTCAGCACCTACTAAGGCTTTTGCAGTTTTATACAACTCAAAGACACCACATGGAGTCACTTGAATTGCAGGGTATCAGTTAGACAGATATCACAATAAGCAAAGGCTTGGTTTAAATTGACCTCATATGGTATGTCTTTCTCACTTTTTTCACTATAGTGACAACTGCAGACGTGGGTATACTGCATACAATACATCAGTGGCATAAACAGTATATTATAAAAAGATAAAAGAGAATTCATAGTAAGATAGCAAAATAAAAATGCAGTTTGAAATGGACCGTTGGGGAGTAATGCAAATAAATTTGAAATTATAATTACAGGCTCACTATAACTATATATTGGGAAAGATTTTTCATTACATACACTTCTTCTTGCATTCACAAAAAAACAGCATTAGGAACAATGTATTTTGGTAATAAGCACTGTTTTATATAGGCAAAGACATGTCAGATCATTAGGTAAGTGAAATGGAAAGCTCATTAATTTAAAATATAAAAATCACTGATCCATACCACAATTAATTTTATTGGATTAAATAAAACATTCATCCATCCATCCATCCATTTTCCAACCCGCTGAATCCAAACACAGGGTCACGGGGGTCCGCTGGAGCCAATCCCAGCCAACACAGGGCACAAGGCAGGAACCAATCCTGGGCAGGGTGCCAACCCACCGCAGGACACACACAAACACACTCACACACCAAGCACACACTAGGGCCAATTTAGAATTGCCAATCCACCTAACCTGCATGTCTTTGGACTGTGGGAGGAAACCGGAGCGCCCGGAGGAAACCCACGCAGACACGGGGAGAAAATGCAAACTCCACGCAGGGTGGACCTGGGAAGCGAACCCAGGTCCCCAGGTCTCCCAACTGCGAGGCAGCAGCGCTACCCACTGCGCCACCATGCCGCCCATAAAACATTCATTGACACATAAATATAATGTTTATAGAAAAGATAAACAGATGGGCACCTTTAAAAGTTAACTGTCGGGGCCTCAATTACATTTCCAGTTTCTTCAGAGTAATGTATCTGCCAGGGACCATTTCTTTGCTTGTGAATGCCATATCAGCAATGAAACAGCCTTGCTAAATAGTCAAGCCCTTTCTTTGCTCGTAAGTTAAGCCCACATTGGAATACAGATGTTTGGTCCTGTGAGTATGGACAATGTCTTTAATATAAGATGAAATACTGTATACGGTGAAACTGTTACTACATCTTTATAAATTATCATGTGTGTTTGGATAAAAATATACATTTTGTCATTTGTTTCATACTACTTTCAAAATGTATTTACATACTATAGTTGTTCTAATATTTATTAATTTCATGTAGGAAAACTAATCTTCATATATTGTGATAAGTTTGTACATATTTTCTGTTTTTCTTGAACTATGGTTAACACTTTACCACATTCTCTGCTTTGAGTTTATATCAGCTGTTGCTTGGTGTACATCCAAGCTTCCCCTCCTTGTGTGGACTTTATAAAATTGTACTGTGTGCTTTCTCTATAAAAAGGTGTTGTGGTGATGCATGAGGTTTTTTGAATTACATTAAATAAAAAATGGATGGAATAAAAAGCATCAATCATTCTCTTATTTTCTTATATTTGTTCATTTAACGATTGTATGGGGAAAAGTGTATAGTGCTGTTTTATCAGACCTTAGACTATTGTATTCAAAGACTTTTCGGACTTATATTCATTTGGAATTTGTCCATGGTCTCTATATTCCATTCATATTCGGAAGTCATGCAAGATATAGTAAGTTAAATGGAGATTCTAAATTGGACTAGTATAACTCTAATTGCTTGTATACAACTTGATTAACATACCACACATGATTTATTCCAGCCTTTTACCCAACTTTGCTAGGACAATCTACTACTTATCTAGGCCTAATAATAGAAAAGTTAATTTTCAAAAATGGTCATGGAATTAAATTATCAAGAATTAGTTATTGATCTTAGCAGAACAAAAAGTGCTTAATTATTTATGGCATATATGAAAGGTATAATGGCCTTATGTCACAAGTGGGCAACATGGCTGGTACAAACATAAACTGCTTAAATGCATTTACTAAATCGACACGCATAGACAATATTAATCTGATGATAATACAGTATGATTTTAAAAAGTCTTCTTATTCTAACGTTAAACAGAAAAATCAGTATATTGAAGTGGGGACTCCTCATTAAAGTCACTCTTCTTTCTTTTCAATAATGACATAAGAACATAAGTAATGAGATTTTGTATCCAGCTTTAAGATTAACGACACTATCATCTGACAAATAGGGGATCTTGCAGCTGTACAAAGAACAGGAAGAGTCTAAATGTTGTAAATAAAATCATATGTTTATTCTTGCACATTTCTTTTAATATCATAATAAGCTGGGTATAACAATCTCAAACATGTTTTAATTCATTTTAGGGTTGCTAGGTGGCAGAACCTTTCTAGACAACATTACACACAAAAAGGAACCAATCCTGGATGGGGTGTCAGTACACTGCATGGCTTACTCATATGCTCATCCAAAGTCACAATCTGGAGTTGAATATTAGCATAAATAGCACATCTTTGAGGTTGTGGAATGAAACTGAAGTGGACAAAGGGAGAAGATGCAACCTGCACAAAGGAAATGATGAGGCAGAGGATTTGAACACTGGGTCCATGAGGCAGGGGCACTAGGATTGGTTTGATGCCAAACAGAGGAAAAATAATTAAATAAATACATTAACATTGCATAACAGTTTGCTATTTTACATTTTGTAACTTTACATATGCAATGCATAGTGATCCATACAAACACATATCTTATTAACTTGTATGCTAGTATGTACAGTATGTGCATTCCATAATAGATTTGGCTGTTTAAACAATGGGGTTGCAAACTAATGAAAGGTGAAAAACAACAATAACAGGAAACAAATTGGCATAACAATAATCACCATCTGCTACAATATGAATCATATGAATATAGCTTTGTACTATCAAGTCCACTACTATCTGTATGAATTTATAGCAAGAATGCAGAAATATATAAACTAATTGTTTAATTTTAGCATGACATTCTATATTATGTGTTTATATATACTGTATTTGCATCTATAAAGTAAAAAGTAAGAATGTAAGCAATAAAATGTTAATTGCGACCTGAACAATTGTGACAGTAGGCCCAACAACAAAGAGCTGAGATACAAATCCTCGTGTATTGCATGTACTGAAATGTATAAAATCTCTGGAAGCAAGTTTGCTGCACTTATTACAAAAAAAACCCTCCCCATTTGCTAATTTAAAATGAAACAAATAAATGTCCATAAAAAAAATGTACTGCCACTATTGTACTGGGATGTCTATGAACATGAATCCAGATGTTTTAACTCTCCTTGTCCATTTATATTCAAACACAATCAGCTATTTAAAGAATGTCATGAAACAGGCTTCATGCTTTGCATGTCCATTTTTTGCATCAGATTTTAAGGGTGCTTTGTTTGATTCAAATAAAATTCCATCCATCCATTATCCAACCCGCTATATCCTAACTATAGGGTCACAGGGGTCTGCCGGAGCCAATCCCAGCCAACACAGGACGCAAGGCAGGAAACAAACCCTGGGCAGGGCACCAGCCCACCGCAGTCAAATAAAATTCCAAATATGAAATGAAAACTTTTAATACTTCTATGTATTTTATCGCTTTACATACCTCCCCATTATTAGAAGAGATCAATGTTTTTTTTTGGAAAAATACAGAATTATATTCATTTCAATTTAAAAAAAATCAAAATGGCTGCCGCATGACATTGTAACAAAAGTATATATGGGAATACAGTAAGTATTATGCACAAGTTATTCAACTTATTTTTATTTTCATAAGCCAAATACTTTTATTAAAATTGGATTTGAAGAAGTCCAAATACGCCACCTACTGACATTGTTTTGTATAAAATGATATCCCTCTGAATGCAAACATAAGCAGTAACACAAATAACTCATTTAGCATTTGAAACATTCCATTTGAATAAAAGATTTACTTAGTACTGAAAATTATTGGAGAATCCATTTTTGCTAGGAAACTGCAGTACCAAAAATGTTTGCATGTACTGTGTGCTCTTTTTTATAAAATACAAATTTCAATCACAGAAAACAAATACCGTTCAATTAATGTCACATTTCAATATAGTCAGTAAGATTGACTTTATTATATATTTAAACATGTTTTGGCATAGTTTGGTAATTGTTTAAGGAAATCTGGAAAAAAAATTAAAAAGTGCTTTAATTTTCATGAATTTTACAGGCCCTTAATAATTATAAACTAAAAATAGCTATTCAGCAAGGCAGAATGGTCTGCCATACATTAAATACAATGAGGCAACTTACATAATACAGACAAATCAAATTTCGCTGCAAAACCAGTGAAGGAATAAACAACAAGAATGCATCAGTGACAATATGTGTAGCTGCCCACCCACACATTAAAATTGTGTATTCACATTATGAATAAATAATGGTTATGATGACCTCTGAATGTATGATTATATAAAAATAACAGTTGTCTTGCAATTTCAAAATTTAACAAAATATAAGATTCTATTGTGTTGTACTTTGGAAAGGCATCAACAAAAACGGTTTGGAAATTCAAAGTCAATTCTGAAAAAACAAATATCTATATATTTATTGTTCATCTATCATATATATATATATATATATATATATATATATATATATATATATATATATATATATATGTATATACACATATACATACACACACACACACACTATACAATATAAAAATATGGAGCGTGCCCAAAATATATATAGTTGCTGCTATTAAAACACCATGTCACCAGTTACATACATATATTTTTAAATGTCTCATTTAACAACAATCACAGTTAAAGTAAAGCAGGCTAGTATCCAAAATTATTGCTCTTTTTCAACTTGCCATTCCAGCATTCTACTTACAGTCCTGTCATTTGGCATGATATTTTGACAGTAAAGCACTTTAAAAATGTTAAGGTACCATTTAAGCTCTGAAAAGAACCGTCACTCAATATAAAAATATACTGTTTTTGAATTAAAAAATGCATATCTTAAAATGCGTTCCGCTTTTTCACGAGATTTGCATTCAACGATTTAACAAGAATACACTTTTCCAGTCCAGAAAAGGTACAGTGCAAATTACCTACAATTGCAATTAAAATGTTGTTCATGTAACGCATATGTTATACAACAAATAAACGGGTTAAAATGCAAGCTATAGCTTAGCTGCATTAAAATATTGCTAGCGTACCGAAAACAAAATATGTTTACATTTTAGGAAGGCAAATAAAAACAATCTCTACTCTTAATACGTAAAAGTGAAAAATAAGCATATCTTTTGTATAATTTTACTACAAAAGGCACACGTACTTATACCTCAGCTGCCTGATTTTGTTGCTGTTTTTTTAGTCCGCGATTTTTCCAGATATTGAGAAATGTGCAGATTACATGTACTATCAGTTATTTCAGCCTTATGGTCCGTTTAGTTCCTGCATCAAATCATGCACAGTTGCTCATGGATTTGACAAGTGATCCGTCGGGAAGCTGCCTGAAGATTCCTCTCAGAGTATCCAACTCCCTACTCAGGTGTTCCACTCTCTTCCTAAGTCTTTCATTTTCAGCTGCCAGTTCTACCACCTTCTGCTGAGTCTCCATGTTACGCATCTTCGCCTTATCTCTGCTTTTCCGAACCGCAATATTGTTACGCTCTCTCCGGAGACGGTATTCATTACTGTTCTTGTCAATTTGCTTTTTGGATTTGCTTCGGTCTCCTCCTCCAATCATCTTGAGAGAGCCACCCGGGAGAGCACTCTGCTGGTGGTGAGGGCTGGGCACCGGAGTGGGAGGAGGCGTTGGATGTCCCGGCTGAAGGTGCATAGTTGTCTGAGCGCAGTGTTCAATCTGGTACTGTAGGTGCGGGAGGTGCTGTGAGTGGTGGTGGTGGTGGTGATGGTGATGATGTGGATATGAAGGTGGTATAGAAGGTTGGTTGGCATCGTCGTCTTCCCTTGGCTCTTGCTTTATCGCCACAGGCCTGATTCTGGAAGACGGATACATGGGTTCCAGTTTTGAGCTGTCTATATAGTTACTCATGCAGCCAAGCATTTGCTGATGCCCGGCGGCAATCACAGCGGGTCCGTTCGGGTAGTCAAAGTCGCTGTTCGCCAGTTTGGGTTTGTCTTGTTTTGAGCTGTTGTGAAATAAATCGGCGAGAAATTCGTCGTTGAAGGCTGCTGGATCAATATACGCACTGATGTCTATTGAGTTTTCATTCTCGCAGATTTCACCCAAGTCCGCAGTATGGGAAGGCTCTTTGTAGGTGTAGGCACTTTGGTGGTTCTGAGAAAGGCTGGTCATCACGGGCCGAGTGTCGACCTCGTAGAAGTTAGGCTGCTCCATCGAGTATCTAAAACCCGCAACGCATGGCGAAGAACTCCGGGAATCCAGTTTGCCGAAACTACTGAATAAAGCCGTGATGGCAAGTAATTCGAGCTGTGTATTTTCTTTTTCTTGAAACAAGCTGTGCCAGTCTTTCTAAAACGGTAGGTCCAACCTGACCTGTTTCGACAAGAGCTACATAAACTGCATAAAAGTCCTTTAGGTGCTCTTAGTTCCCCCGGTTGCTGCCACACTTCTGTTCTCTGTAGCACTCCTGGAAGCTGTCAGTTCTTACTTAACTGCGGTATTTATAGTTAATTTTGCGGGGGCGGTGTTACCTCCCTAAGCGACCGCAGCTCCCACGGCGATTCTGGGTCCTACCGCGTAAAAGCGTCTCTTTCAATAGCACAATACAACCTAATACAGTCACAAAACGATTCGTACTTCCCAATAATATGTATTTATTATCGTGAATAAAAGAGATATATATTAAAAAATACACAATTATGACATTATTTTGCATTCGATTGAAAATATATTGAAAGTGGAAACTGAATTACCGAGATGTATGACAATTATGTATAATAAATAATATAAACAACAAAAACTAATGTATCTTTTAAATCGTATTATGTAATTAATACTTGTTACTTTTGTAAATATTCACCAAAACTGGGTTAGTATGTCTCAATATCTCTCAATGAAAGAATTTTACAGAAGAAAAATGGCTCCATGCCCTCACATATTTGGAAGGTGGTTATCTTAATAAGCTTAAATACCATGGAGTATGGCAGAGTCGAAGTCCACCAATTTTTTGCTCTTTGCCTGGCCAAAACAAAAAAGAATGTCTCAAAAAAGTATTTTTTTCATCAGAATGACGATTCGGATTTTCTTGCGGCTAATAAAATTATGCTAAAAATCGAATTAGCACCAACCTAAAACATTGACATATCAAAGAACATTGTAACAGAGCGAAGTATTACTCTGTAGACGAAACTATAGGGTTTTGGCAAGACAATAATTCGCTTCTTATATATCCAAAGGTTTCTTTCCTAAATTATACATTTTTTATATTATTTCTCAAAGCGGTTTTAAAATACAATGATACGTCGTTGCTTATTCAGTAAAATCTTCAGTTTATTTAAAATGAAGTAATAAAATAAGACCGAACTGTATACATAGATAGATAGATAGATAGATAGATAGATAAGCTGTGACTCTCCATTTACATTATACATAGCTTAATTTTTAGCCTTTTCACATTATTTTTTCTTTTTCGTTCAACGCTATTGCATAACTTGCGCAGTATCCAGGTAAGTAAGTGAGAAACGTTTACACATTCGGCTAAGTTTTCGACAGACACGATTTATGCCAGCAATTCGAGTCCTCTCTTACACTGAGACGAAGTTTTCAACGAATCGTCATTGTGTGAACGTGACTAAACAAATGTAGGTGTCTAATTCGGCTCCTCCTATATTTATGGTTAAATTGATTAGATTAGCAACCACTAAGGACAACGCAAGTAGACTAGTAGTTTTTAAATTAAAATAGCAAAACTGGTTTAAATATTTAATACTAAATAATGTTTCAATGATTAAATTATTTCTTTTGGCAGCGTTCCAAAGTAAAGGATTAAAAAGTATCTTTTCACTGTAATTAAAGTGCTTGGATACATTAAATAGTATAAACCTAAACCGATAGCAATAAAAAGTGATTTTCCTCCGTTCCAATTGTTGAAGTACGGGGTTAAGTTTAGATGGACTCGTGGCACGTATAAAGTTTATTACTATATAATGCAATGAATGACACCTAGTCCACGGTATAAAATATCACCATATGTTACATTTTAGTTCACAATGTATTTTTTTCAGTGCAATGGATATAATATGCATTTTAAGAAGCCTTTTATCTTCTTTGACGTAATTCATGCTGATTTAACTTCTCACAAAATCCAAGCACGACGGAGAAACACGATTACCATTGTCCCACAGAGTTAATCAAATAAATTAAGACTGCACCTTGGCTACCACATGCTCTTTACTTGTAAATTAAAGTAAATTATTACAATTAACTTATAACACACTGCATTTTCCGTAACAATATTTAATGTGTTTAATACACTGCATTTTCAGTAACAATATTTAATGCGTGTCAGTTATTAATATCCTAATTATAATTACATTAATTTTACACTTGTTTAAAATAGGATTAAAAGTTACAGCCTAGACTCAAATTATGTGTCGTTTTGAAAACCCATTAGATACTGTGATGAAGGTGGATATCGGTAAGGCGTCACCTTGTCAGGAGATTTCCAGTCAAATCTTTTGGTAGGCAAGGTTAAACGTTGCGACTCATCGTCGGCCACTGCATATTTCAAATGTACTAAACTGTAGGGAATCAGGCTAATTTTTTTGCACCAATCATCAAAAATAGAATGTACATGAGTAATAACCAAGTCCTAAATTGTCAGCTCTTCATCCTGCACAAGAACGGGGAAGACTGCTTACTCCTGGAAGATATTAAGAATTGTACATTTGGCCTTGATATAGCAATGCTACAATTCTTTAAGTAAGTCATCTGTTTTATTAGTTATCCACCATTTAGTTGTTTGATTACAATGAGCACAGCTCCAGGGACCTTGGCTAGAGTCCTGGCCAGTTCAGTCTATGTGGTTATTTCCTCTTCTCCCAGTATCTGCACAGACTTTTCTCATATATATGAAAAAACTTACATATTGGATTACTTGGTGTTTTATATTGGTTTGGGAGTTTGACATATAAGCAATTAAATTTGCTTCAGCAAATAATAAATGGGTTCCACTTACGTATAATTAAACATGAGTCATTGGCAACAGTTTAAAACTGTATGACCAAACATTCAGAGGGACCGTATTATGTGATTTTACATGGACACACAACCCATTTGGCATATAAATACTACGACAGTGGATACAATTATAAACATTTTTAACTGTATAAAATCTTATAGAATGGCTTATACAGTAATTATATACAGTATTTCAAAATAAACAATGAACAAATACACAGTGCTTATTAATGTGTGATTTAATTGAGTTTCTACTGTATAAAACACAAAACTTTAACACCTTATATAGTATGAACATAATAACAGGTGCATTTGTTTTAGATGCTCAGTATAATCTAAGGAGGACACCGGGATTACTGCTTTTCTCTAATACAAATTAAATAAATCATCCCCAGTACATTAACTGTCATCTTGGCTGATAATATGATGTCAGATTTTATTTACTGCAGTGAATTGTTGGACTTCTGATGTAAATGAGCAGAAAGGTCTGTAAAAACACATACCTTGCTCCCAAAGGTGTTTAACACTTGCATGTGTCTGAAAGTAGTACAAGTCCAGTTTTAAAAGCCTATTTAATCAGACATCTGAAAACAGGTAAATCAAAGAGACACAACAGACTTTTCTATCCATCCATCCATTCATTCATCCACCCACTTTATAAGTACACTTACTAAACTACAATCTATATCTAAATGGAACCCATATGATTCACTTATTAGTCCCAATGAGATTTTCTACAATTAAATTAAAGCCATACTGGTTTTATGTATACTGTTTAAATGCTCAGATCTAGCAGGCTTTTTCTTTTCTTTGAAATCCCAAATTTAGCATTTCCCAAATGGTAATAAACATATATACTTTAGAGAAATCTGCACAATATTGTCATGATGCTGAAATGATAGCTGACTCAGTCACTGTATGCTGTATGTATATATATATATATATATATATAAATCATTTTTGGAGGTAATGGATGCAAAAGACATGAAATGTCAATCCTTATTTGTGATTAGTAGAGCTTACTGAAACAAATCAACAACAATCACCAACCATTTGAGTGAGTTGACATTAAAATTATTTCATATTTCCTCCAGAACAAAACATCTTTTTTATTGTTTATAAATGATGAATGGAAGGATTGAGCGCATACTTTTCATTACTTTGATTTTTCTATTAAGATCTGAAATGGAGGGCGGCACGGTGGCGCAGTGGTAGCACTGCTGCCTCGCAGTTAGGGGACCTGGGTTCGCTCCCCGGGTCCTCCCTGCGTGGAGTTTGCATGTTCTCCCCGTGTCTGCGTGGGTTTCCTCCGGGCGCTCCGGTTTCCTCCCACAGTCCAAAGACATGCAGGTTAGGTGGATTGGCGATTCTAAATTGGCCCTAGTGCGTGCTTGGTGTGTGGGTGTGTTTGTGTGTGTCCTGCGGTGGGTTGGCACCCTGCCCGGGATTGTTTCCTGCCCTGTGTTGGCTGGGATTGGCTCCAGCAGACTCCCGTGACCCTGTGTTCGGATTCAGCGGGTTGGAAAATGGATGGATGGATGGATCTGAAATGGATGTACAATGAAAAATTGCCTGCGTTAATTTGCAAACTGAAAGAACATATACTATATGAGACCAGTATTTTCCATTAGGACACTTATAAGGGTAAACTTTACTTTGGACATTTTGCTGTAAAAGGGGTTAGAATTTAGTATTTGAGGTAAAGAATTCTTAATAAATATGATTAGGTAACATCATAGCTGTATTAATAAATAAAGTTCATTTTTAGAGGATAATAAACCATTTTAATGTATTAAATTAATACATTGGATATAAGTGAATATGCTGATGTGATGATTAATGCAAGCAGTTGTGCAATATTGCGATAAGAATGCTTAGTTCCAACTTCACATACCCTTTTTTTTTTTAACTTAGCTCACTTTTATTCTGCTTTCTTTTCCTCTTTTCAACTCTTGGTGTGTAAATGTGTGTAAATCCGTACTTCACTTCCCTAAAAACATACAGATGTCACAAAGATAAAGAATAGGCATTATCACAAGGACTTTTTAACAAGCAGCAGCTGGAAAGTAGCTTTTTGCAAAATGATCCATTTTAATGGCAAATTATTGTGATTGTCTCACATCGCGCATTTCACTTAGGATAATTAATTATCTTCACACATCCCATAGATGCCTATTTTAGGTGAAATGGCAATGGTCAGCCATTTTCTAAATCACTTAATCCTGAACAGGGTCACAGGGGGTGGTGGAGCCTATCCCAGCTAGAATAGGGTACAAACCCTGGATACACACACCCCCCCAACCACACATTTTGGATAATTTAATATTGCAAATCCACCTAACCTGCATGTCTGTGGAATGAAACCGGAGCACCCAGATGAAACCCACACAGACTTGGGGAGAACATGCAAACTTCACACAGGTAAGTCTAGTCTTCTTACTGCAAGGCAGCAGCACTACCACTGCTCCATTCTGTCACCACGGGAGTGTTTGTGCCCTTCAGTAATCATGAAGGGCACAGGCTACATCTTCTTCCTACCTGGGAAACGCATTAACCCACCACCAAACACTGAAAAAGCACTGTGGAACATGTATCAATGGTAGAGTTTAGAGTAATGAGAAGCCCAGAGAGGGAAGAAGTAACTAAACATGTTAGTCTACTTTTCAACCAATAATCGTAATTAGTGCCCATTTTATAGTTGTGAAATAATTTTGCCAAACGTTTTGGTATTATTCTTGATTATTATACAATAAGTATCCAGAAGGTTTTGGAATTTCTGTTTTCTTACTCTGAATTTCTTCCATCAACCAACCAGTTTCTCATAACCCAGCTTAAACCAAATTAGATTTACATGGAACTAGAGTCTATGTGCAAGACAGAAACCAAGCATCTCAAGCAATCATCTCAAGCTGCTTCTGTATTCTAAAATATGTTATCTCATAATTGAATTATTTTTGCTTGTGATGTTTTAAATGTGGTACTGATCACTTTTCTCCTATCCTGTAACAGTGACTGTATCGTGCTTCAAAGACAAAGATGCAGGTAACAATATTATCTTTTATGAGATGAGATGATACATTCTTTCTGCCATTCCTTCCAGACATTAATCACATGAAATTATATACAGTAAAACCCCACATCACAAACTTAATTCGTCCCGGAAAACTGGTTGTGGACTGAGTTGGTTGTGGACGGGGCAATTTATCCCATAAGAAATAATGGAAATAGAATTTATTCGTTCCACGGCCCCAAGACATAACCTACTTAATACCATTATTTGATTTTTTTCTGCATAATAAAATATAGTATTGTTTAAGACTTCCATACCTAACCTATTTAATACCCATAATTGAGTTTTCTGCATATTAAAGTATTGTTTTATGGAAAAACACATGAATAAAGAATAAACTGTACAATGCAAGAGATTGACATAAGAGTAAGCATAGCATAGCCCACACAATTGAAATTAAAAAAGAAAATTTACTGTAACAGGACATTCCCTATCAGCACTTCCTGAAGAATAATCATTCGCAATATCAGCCTGTATTGCCCTAGCCTTTTCACAAATAATAACCTCCGATAGGCTATCACCAGAACACTGTCTTTTGGTTATCCAAAGTAACAATAATCTTTGAATTTCATCAGTTGATGGTGATCTGTTTTTAGAGAGTACACATGTTACACCCTTAGAAACTCCATCTTGTTTAATTTCCTCTTTGTTTTCCAAATCATATAGTAGATTTACTCATGCAATACAAAGCTGCAAGATCAGTCACCCGTATACCACTCTCATATTTTTTGATCATTTCTTTCTTCATTTCTATTGTTATTGATCGTTGTACCTTCTTTGGTTTTGTGCTTACCTCTCTAGCTTTCTTTGGACCCATTATTATTTAGTAAAAAGCACAAAATAATCACTAAATAACAGTAATATCACGGGTACAGTAAGGAACGTTGTTTACAAAGCACTGGGAAACATCACACTTAACGTTTTAAGGCTTTGTTTAGGATGCGGAAGGTGCCCTTGTGATCGGAATGTGTTTACTTCTTTGGTCATGCTTTGGGATTTTGGTCGTGTTCTGATACATTTTTGGGCATGAAAAACCGGCCGTGCTGCGGGTTGTAAGTACATAGGTACGTTCATGCTGCGGAATTTTACTGTACTCTCTTGTAAAATTTGGCAAATTTTGAAATTAATTAACTCACAGTTATAAACTCCATACACTAGTAATACATACATTTTCCATGATGAAAGCCACATCAATTTGCTCTAAAATGTCATACATAAAAGAAACTCTCACGCTTTGATTTGAAAGAAAAACTAAATAAGGCCCACAAAACTCAATTAAAGAGGTTGAAGTAAAGGGTAAAATTATATCAACATCTTTCAGAAGATGAACACACATACACACACACACCCACACACACACATGCACACACACACAATATATATGTACAGAACCTCTGTAAGTTGACCACCTAAGGGACTAACAAACTGGTCAACATGCAGAGGTGGTCAACATAAGGAACTAGGCCTACTGTACTGATATGTATATGTACTTTACTTTCTTGTACAGCTTTTATTTGAGAGTATCATTCAAAATCATGCATAATCAAAACATAATACAACCATACATTCAGTATCATACAAATCAATACATTTACTGTTTTCTCATGGTTTAATCTTTCTTTCTGAAAAAAGTGTCAGTCTTGGTCTGTTTTTTATTCTTATTACAAAGATAAGTGGAGCAAGCACTCTCAACACTGGCTACATCACTCAGCACACCTGGTCATTTTTCCACAGCAAATGACTTCAACTGCATTATCAGATGCCTGACATCCTCTTCTTTTGGTGACTGTGCAATGTATGTGTCATCCTCACTTGCTTCTTCTACTTCATCAGTTTCTTCATGCACTTTTACAATGGTCTGTACTTTGGTCAATATCGCTTGGAAAATTGCTTCTGGGTCAGGTTCATTACAGGTTGCCACCTCATCATCCATTGCAACAAAACCTTCAAAATCTACTCCTTCAAATTCTGAATTGGGAGATGGACTGTTTGATGGGGCCAAAACATCTTGCTCTTGGGTTGTGACACTTCCAACTTTCTTGAAACACTTTTGCATCGTTTCTGGCTGAACTTTATTCAAAACAGAACTGATCCAGAAGACAGCATCCAGAGCATTAACTGATACAGTGGATGAAGTGGCTTCCACAGGTGGACCACAGGTTTGTGTTTCAGCAACGACCCACTGCAGGAGATGGGCTCGGTGGTGCAATTTAAATGTTTTGATGATGCATTGGTCAAGAGGTTGGATTTTCAAGGTTGTGTTTGGAGGCAGAAATTTCAGTGTCACGTTTGTGAGATGATTCACTTGCGGGTGGCCAGGACAGTTGTCTTCTGTCAGTAGAATAGACTGTTTCTTCTTCATTTCTCGGTCGATACCCCTTACAAGTCAAGTCAAGTTGGGGAGCATGCACTGGTACAGTGCATTGCCGCACCCACTACACGACAAAAGAACTCGGGATCCTAGTTGGCAACCCCCCAGGCAGAAACACGGTCCAGTCCCACCCTCCGGAAATGACCCTCTATCTGCTGCAGCCAGGTATTACATGGGTGACCCCTTGGACTGGTCCAGCCACTCGGGTCCTCAGCAATGAGGATCTTACGAGCTGCATTACCCTCGGGGAAATGCGCCACATGGCCGGTAGTGCCGTAACTGACGCTCCCTAACAATACAGGTGATGTGCCTCATTCAGGACTCCATGAACAACCACTCATTCGACACAAAGTCAAACCAACTGTACCCAAGGATTTTCCAGAGAGATACAGTACCAAAGGAGTCCAGTCTTCTTCTCAGGTCACTGGATAGCGTCCATGTCTCGCGACCATATAGCAAGACAGGAAGCACCAGGACTCTAAAGACTTGGACCTTCGTCCTTTTGCATAGATATCGGAAGCGCCGCACACCCCTTTCCAGCGACCTCATGACCCCCATGCTCTCTCAATCCGTCTACTGACTTCATAGGAAGAGTCACCAGAAACATGAATGTCACTGCCAAGGTAAGTAAACCTCTTGACAAGGTCGACAATCTCTCCGCAGACAGACACACTGCTGATGGCTGTGCCCAAGAGGTCATTAAAGGCCTGGATCTTGGTTTTTATCTAGGACACTCACAAGCCCAGACACTCAGACTCCTCACTCAGTCTCTCGAGCGCCTCGATCAGAGCATCCATTGACTCCGCAAAGATCACAGCATCGTCAGCAAAGTCAAGATCCATGAATCTTTCTTCACTAACAGATGCCCCACAGCCGCTGGACCCCACGACTTTGCCAAACACCCAGCCCATACAAGCATTGAACAGAGTAGGAGCAAGAACACACCCCTGACGAGTACCAGAATCAACTGGGAAAAACATAGAGGTTCTGCCTCCACTCAGCACAGCACTCACAGTACCAGTGTATAGGCAGGCCATGATATCCAGCAACCTTGAGGGGATCCCGCGAATCCTATGACCTACAAATACTGGCTGTTTTAACAGAGAACAGTGGAGCCATGATTCCTGAAAGTTTACAAAAATTCAGTCATTCCTGTTGACGGAGACTGCTGCTCACCCAATGCATGAGTCAGCGTCCCTAAGAGGTCCTTATAGGTCAGGAACACCTTGCCCCTTGGAGATGTTGAGGGATGTTGCCATGTTAAGCAAGATCAAGCACTTAAAAACTTCCATATATCATCAAACTGATGGCTTAGTTGAGCAGTTTAATGAGATGCTCAAACAAATACTTTGCAAGGCAGTCTGTGAGGATGGGAGGAACTGAGATCAGTTACCACCCCTCATCTTATTTGCATACTGGAAGTCCCACAAGCCAAAGGATTGGGAAAATGAGCCACTCTAATCCTCTAATATTTTGGAATATATTGCACAATTATGCAATAGATTTGATAGAATTAGTTCTATTCTAAAAGCAAATATGGAATAGATGCAAGCAGCACAGGACTTTTTATAAAGGTGGCATGACCCTAAGTGACTTCAATCCCGAGGATCGTTTCATGGTTCTCATTTCCACTTCCCACTCTAAATTATTGCCTCATTGGCTAGGGCCTTACAAAATTAAGTTCAAGAAGGGGTTGGTCAAGTATCTGGTGAAACAACCAAGTCTCAATCTAGCCAAATGTGTTTTCCCCAATCCCTACTCCATGTTCCAACTTCACTCTCAAAACCTGCCATTATTTCAGTTTTAATTTGATGTCTGAACAGTTTTGGTAAATGATATTACTGTATATTAAGTACAAAATCTGATCTGTGTCTTCTCACTGAAACCTGGCTTAGTAAATGTGACACTGTTCCCCTGGCTGAGGTGTCACCAGATGGACACTTATTCCTTCATATGTCTAGAGATTCTGGTCGGGGAGAAGGCCTTGGAATAATTAATTGTAACAAAATGCAAATCACGTCTAAAAATTTAGGCAGCTTTGCATCCTTTGAGGCATTCATTTTAAATATTAAAACAGATTCCAACACAATTATAGTGCTAGTCTACAGACCACCAGGGCCATATTCATTGTTCATGACTGAATTTAGCAACCTTTTATCTGATTTGGCTATAAATTATGATCACTTAGTACTCCATTAAATGCAGTTATTTCCGATAACTACCTAATTACATTTGATTTAGTCCTGCCCTTGCCAACACACTCACAGATTAAAACAAAAAGACAGTGCAACATCTAGATTGTAATTCTGCTTCAAAATTTATAGATACTTTGAGTAAGTCAAGTGTAATTGTGGAACACCATTTAGATCAGTTAACATCAAATGTAAACATGGAAAACAGTTTAGTTCAGCTAACAATTCATTATAATATGACCTTGAGAGATGCTCTGGATGCAGTGGCTCCCCTTAAATTAGAGTGTTGAAAACTGGAGCACAGATGGAGAATAACAAAGCTACATGTCTTTCAAATTGCATGGACAGGGAGTGTTAAAAAATACAAAAAAGCTCTCTATAAAGCTTGCTCACAATACTATTCTACATTAATAGATAGCAATAATAAAAATCCTCGGGTACTGTTTAGAACAGTTGCTAAATTAACAAATGGAAATTCAGATCTACAGTGCAAAATACCAACAGATATTAGCAGTACAGACTTTATGAACTTCTTCAATGAGAAAATTAAAAATATAAGATCCCAGATCTCAGCATCACAGTACAAACTGCATACTAGCTTAGCAGACTCTGCCTCACGTTACATTCAGCACTTTAGCAATTTTAATCCTGTAACTGAGCAGGAAGTCTTAACTTTAATTTCTAAAATGAAGCCCACTACTTGTTCCCTAGATCTAGTGCCAACAAAACTAGTACAAAGTGCAATGGATGTTCTTGCAGTGCCTATTCTAAACATTATCAATAGTTCATTATTGCACGGCACAGCACCTGATGCACTAAAAGTGTCAGTCATTAAACCATTGCTTAAAAAGTCAGACCTAGACCCACACATACTAAATAATTATAGGCCTATTTCAAATTTACCCTTTCTCTCTAAAATACTAGAAAAAGTAGTTGCCAATCAGCTTCAGTCACACCTTACGCATTACAATTTATTTGAGAAATTCCAGTCTGGTTTCCGCACTGGTCATAGTACAGAAACGGGACTAACGCGGGTTGTAAACGACATTCTGATATCCTCTGATGAAGGAAACTCCATTGTAATTATGTTGTTAGACTTAAGTGCAGCAAATGACACCATTGACCATTCTATTTTACTGTACAGGCTAGAAAGTGATGTTGGCCTTACAGGCACTGTGCTCACTTGGTTTAGTTCTTATTTATCAAATCGATTCCAATATGTACAGAAATGTGCTGACAGTACTCCATCATTATACACAGAAGTGAGATATAGTGTCCCGCAGGGCTCAGTACTGCTGGGACTTTTACTGTTTTCACCTTACATGCTTCCACTGGGATCTATCATTAGGAAACATAATATTAATTTTCACTCGTATGCAGATGACACCCAGTTATACCTTTCATTTAGATCAAATGAAGTTTCTCCGATGTTGTCTTTAATTAGTTGTGTTAGTGAATTAAAGGAGTGGATGGATGAGAACTACTTGTCTTTAAACACAGATAAAACAGAGATGTTAATTGTTGGAGGGAATGACGCTGATCACAACAATATGTTGTCATCATTTAACTCATTTGGAATCACCATTAATTTTACTGAATCAGCCTGCAATCTAGGAGTTATCTTTGACTCTAGCATGTCATTTAAAGCACATATTACAAAGTTGTCCAAATCATGTTTCTTCCATCTTAAAAATGTTGGGGAATTAAGGCACTTTCTAAATAAACAGGATTCTGAGAAATTAATTTATGCATTTATTTCTAGTAGGATTCACTATCTATCTATCTATCTATCTATCTACTGCAATGTGGTGTTCACTGAATGTGCAAACTGTTCTTTATACAGCCTCCAGTTAATCCAAAATGTGGCTGCAAGAATTATTACAAGAACAAGATAATACGAACACATAACTCCAGTTTTTAAATCCTTACACTGGCTCCCGGTTAAGTTTAGGGCAGATTTCAAAATCCTCCTTTTAACATATAAAGCATTAAATGGCCAAGGTCCTGCTTACTTGTCTGAACTTATCCTGACTTACAAACCAGAGCACACATTAAGATCTCAAGATGCTGGTCTGCTTATGATTCCAAGGATTAATAAAATAACAGTGGGAGGTCGAGCTTTTAGTTACAGGGCCCCTAAACTGTGGAATGGTCTGCCTGCTACTATAAGAGATGCCCCTTCAGTCTCAGCTTTTAAATCCCGGCTGAAGACTCACTACTTCAGTTTAGCATATCTTGACTAGAGCTGCTGATTAACTGTACAGACTGCATCTCTGTTGTTAATCATTAGCACTAAAACATAAGTAACATGATCATTATAATTTGTTACTAATCCTCACCTATTCTGTTTCTCTTCTTGGTACTCAAATGTGGCACTTGGTGCCACGGCCCACCTGCCAAGTTGTTTTGCCTGCCTAAGGCAACGTCATCCCTGATGGAAGATTGCAGGAATCATGGGGTAGAGGGGTACTTTCATTGGACTGGCTGGCCCAGTGCTGTTTCAGCTCTGGAATGGCCAAATGGGGGAGGCAGGTCGATGGCTGAGGTCTCCAGGACTCTAAACAAATCCAAATCATATTATGTGATATCATCTACTGTTAAATCCTGCTCTGTATTTGTAAAATTTTTATTTTTATACTGTATTGAGGATTTGTTCTGTTTTGTGTATTGTATTGACCCCCTTCTTTTTGACACCCACTGCATGCCCAACCTTCCTGGAAAGGGATCTCTTTTTGAACTGCCTTTCCCAAGGTTTCTTCCATTTTTTCCCTACAAGGGTTTTTTTGTGAGTTTTTCCTTCTCTTCTTAGAGAGTCAAGGCTGGGGGGCTGTCAAGAGACAAGGTCTGTTAAAGCCCATTGTGGCACTTCTTGTGTGATTTTGGGCTATACAAAAATAAATTGTATTGTATTGTATTGTATACAAGACTTTCTGGGAGATCTCGTATTCCAATTTAAATTTCTCAAGCCAACTACTTGATGTTTGGAAATCTGCCACCCCAAATTCCTGTGCAGATTTTTTTAGCAATTTCTTGGATCATCGGTTCAGAGATTCGGGCATTAACTGCCCTCATTTGTTTGAACAAGCTTAATCTGGCTTCATTGACTTAATTGAGGGAAGTTTTCCTCCTTTTCTGCTGTTGGTCTCCGATTTCCTTACCATATCTCTACAAGTACTCATGTTTACATTTTTGGATGTTACTAACGGTGGTCTTGCTAACATCAAAACGTTCCACTGTCTTTCTTTGGCTGCTGCTTTCCAGAAAATGTAGAAGATCAACCTTTTCCTTCAGTGTCAGCTTTTTGAGTTGTTTCTTTTGGGCCATCATGTCTGGATTAACTGTCAGTGGCGGCTCGCGTATAGGCACTGTGGAACTGCAGCACCCCCTATTTCCACTTGATATTATCGATAACATTTAATATAATGAGTCCTTTTTTCTTTAATTCTTTCTTTATACTTGTACAATATATAATCCTTAAACTTAATGTCAGCAGCCATCCCCCAGTTTATGAAAAAGATACAAAAATCTTTGTATGGAACTGTGCGCTTCACAGTTCCAGCGGCGTGGTGTTTGGCTGTTGTGCGCATGCGCACATAGGAAGCAGCACACAAGGCTGCGAGGGAGAGAGAGCACTGTCGCTCCCGCAGTGCCGACCCCTGCTTTCAATGGAGAAAAATTTCCTCAGTTGTCATCCAGAGATCAAGGAGAAAATTATTGATCTTTTCGCGCAAATTAAAACAAGAAGAATGGATTTCATTTTTAAATGAATAGATCAAGCTTGAACTGTAACAATTTAGGATATAGTAAGTAAGAAATGTTTGATTTTGTTCTTTTAAGAATTTATCAAGTTTCTGAATAAATTTTCTTTTTATACATGTTTGTTTCCTTTTACACAATTTTAAAACAAAGGCTAAAAATTTTCTGGAGCAGCACCTCCACTAATTTTAGCTACGAGCCGCCACTGTTAACTGTATAAATTTTAAGTAATTGTACGATGTACCTACAATTCAGACCAGTTCTTCATGTTGAAAAAATCTTCAGCAACATGTGATAAACAATAGGAAGTTAGGCCTCATCCAACATGTGGTAATAATAGAATGTGAAAAAAGAATGTATACTAAAGAAAAAATAATAGAACTAAGGGGAAGAGCCCACACCCTCTACCCTTGATGTAGAATGGACTCAACTGATCAAGTCATAGAGGATAAATTAATTTTGTGTGTGTTATTTTATTGGACCTGGATGGATTTATTATAAGTGGGTAGGTGTTGTTGCATCTTTGAAGTATGTTCAGCGAAATAGTGTACACACCAAAGGGATTTTACCTTCCTGAGGTCTTGCTGTTTTAGTGCGGGGAATGGTATGCTTTGATAGATTCAAGTGGGGTTACTTTTTCACAACATTATGCAAATTTGTTGGTACACTTACTGCTCATTGAAAAAGTGTTATATGTCTTGTCAGAAAAACGACCAAAAGACATCGAGAAGGTTTGGGGCAGCCACCCATTTAATCGTTTACGGCTGCTAAATGTATCAAAAAACAGAGACATGCTCATTCAACCGAGTCCAAAACAGAACTGATCTCTAGGAAGCAAGATGGCAGCTTTAAAGGCCAGTACCAGAAGTGATGTCATCAAAACCGGAACCAGAAGTGACATCAGTGGCTGCCCCAGAGCCGGGTGGGATTTCCCTAGAATGGTCTGCAAAAGATCGAGAGGGAAAATTAGTGCACTCCGCCACCCCCTGGTCTGGCATGGAACTACCTGTATTTAAGTCCTTTAGCTGTCTCCTAATCACACGTGTGTGACAGTCTCCTAAAAAGTGATTAAATTAAAAGCAACTGATCCATGTACACCTGCATGCATTAAATATATCATTGAGTAAAGTAAAGTAAGTATAAAAGATCTTGGCGTTATGACAGGATAATGACCCTAAACACAAAGAAAGACAATGCAACAGTAGCTTAGGGACAGCTCTGGGAATCTCCTTGAGTTGCCCAGCCAGAGCCTAACTTGAAATTAATTAAACACATCTCAAGAGACCTAAAAGAAAAATCTGTCCATCAACATTATCTTCATCCAGCCTGACACAGCTTGAGAGGATCTGCAGAGATCCTCTGCATCTGGCAGAAAATCCCCAAATCCAGGTGTGCAAAGCAGGTTGTAATCGCTGCCAAAGGTGTTTCAATTAGATACTGAGTAAAGAGTCTGAATGCTTCAATGTAAAATGTCAGTTTTATATTTTTAATAAATCTGCAAAAATTTCTAAAATGTAATTTTCTTTATGCCATTCTGTGGCACAGAGTGTTGCCTGATGTAGTGAAAAATGTAAATGATTTTAACACAAGGCTTCAACATAGCAAATTGTAAAAAAAAAGTGAATGGGCCTAAATCCTTTCTGAATTCACAGTAAATAAACTAATGCTAGTTTCTTTGCTTTGGGGCATGGAGTCAAACTGCAGTGTCCTTTGATGTCAATGTTTATGCTATCAACATTCTTGCTACTTGTTTATGTGGGTAGTTTTATAGTTGCAGGATCTAAAAGGAAGGACTTCTTTAGTATTTCATATGCAGATGACATTGAGAAACTCTAGGATATTTTTGGATTCAAGATTAATGTAAATAACAGCACATTATTTACTGTGAAAAGTGACTTTCAGGTTACCTTGCATCTGTTCAGTTTTCCTTGACTTTCTCATGGCAGTTCACCTGTCTGGAAGTCATCGATATGCAGTGATTTTAAAACTGATTCAGGTTTTGTTTAAGCAGTCTATTTTAATGGTTATATTTTTGTCTTGCCTTCGCTGTATTAACGTCATTAAAGTAATACCCTTCCAAAATTGTTACATCTTTATAGTGTATTTAAATATATATTAACAAATCCTTCTTCAAATAATATTGAAAATTATTATACATTTGGAATGCAATGGGGCAAAAACATCAATTCCCCAGAGATGTAGGGAACAGTGCAATGACAATCTTTACTTTTGCTTCTGGTATATTGTACTTAAGTGTATTATGAGGCTATGCAAGAAATCAGAAAAAAAGAACCTGCAGTGACTTGAATGGATATGTAAATGAAATAATGTGGTAATGTGTAGCAGTTACAATTAATTACTATTACAATTTGTTACTACTTTCTAAAAATACACAATATTTATAATACAAATATGGGATATACTTGTCATTGGGACATTGTGAATATTGACAATATGGTGCCTCACTTGAACAACTGTGCATGGAGTATATAACATTTCATTGAGATATTGTTTAATACATTTGCATGTTATAAACTTTGCTAAAAGAAGCCTAGCTGGCTTTCCTGGCCTTCTCCGTCTATCTGTTTTAATGGCTATTCTTTATAGTTAAGTTAAAGACATAGACAGTGTCTTCAGTGGTTTTGAGAGACTGTACTTCTGCATTTTCTGGGACAATGAAAGAGTGAGACCTTTTGATTATATATTTTCCTTATTGAATGAAAGTCAGCCATTGATAAAATACACTCTTCCTCTATGATCTGACTCGGCTTATAACTGTGTATCACATATATCTTTCTTGTCTAAACAAAATGTCAGTTATTCCTGTGATTAGATCATTTTATAGTAATTATCAATTTTTGATTTTTAAAATCACTTACATAATGTTGACAATTATTCCTCTTCAAATATTTAGTATAAGCACACATAAGATCAAAATAAACGTTGGATACTAGCTTGTCTTGAGACACGATGCCAGTTACTTACAGTGGGACATGCTACTATGCTACTCTGCAAATGCTGCAGACTGGCACTGAGATTATCCTTACTGAGTATTAATTTCAAAACATCGTAACTTTTTTTTTTCAAGTTTAAAATTTTTTAGTGAAGCTGACATCTTCATCAGGGCCATGTTATTAATCAATTTGTAAAATGTTTTTCCTTAGGTTATCTGAAAATTGTGATGAATAGTCAATCAGGGAATAAATCATGTAGATATAGCTTTACATATTACTGTATATACCAATAATAAATCAGTTATTTGTGTGTTTCTCATTTATACTGAATGTTTGTTGATTCTGGATTACCTTATAGTGATTAACTTAAAGCTCATTAATGATTATTTAAAATTCATTTTAAGTTAAGAACTGCATATGAGTCATGCTTTGCTCAAAATAAAACGCACTAATTTTGGCACTGTTTTTCATAAACTGACTTTTCAAGAATTTTCATATACTTAAGATGATCAAACATAACCGTTTCAATGTAGCTCTAAATAACATTGTTCAACCACTTAATTTTTAATTTATTGCATTAAAACTGTTCTGTGCTCAATATTTTCGTGCAGTGCGAGCCTGTACTCCTGTGATGTAGTTAAATACCGTTTAAAATACGTTAAATTCATGATTAACATTATTATTGAACTTAAATAAATATACAGTCGCTATTGATGGATACATTAGGCCTCTCTGTCTTGTACTTGAGAAGTGTTCATTATAAAATATGACACATGAGGAAAATGTCACATTGCCATGCCAAAACCACACCTAATAACAACGGCGAGATTTCCAAGTCGCTGTATATGTAAATGCTTACTTTTGTTCCTGTTCGACGGACCGCGTTCAAAGTTGTTCATTATGTCATTCGTCTATGTTGTTGTCAATGCAGAGAAAAGAAAGTAGCCAATTGGCTATCCTGTATGCCAATCATAGTACATTGCATCATCCTCTTTGACAGAGGTGGCTATTGGACCAGCTGATACAGATTTCCCTAAACGGTGAAGTATTTCGCAATACCGGCAGGCTGACTCCCAAAACAAATACCAGAAAGTATATTTTTAAGAAAATATAAGCATCACAGCCTCGACGGAAATGCAGCTTTATTGGCCAATGGATTAGGTAAGTCGTCATGCACTGTTTAACGATTTTAACATTTTTCTGCTTTGAACAGGATAAACATGAATTACAGTTTGTCATAGATTTGCGTTCCAAATACATTAGAACACATGCTTATTAATAACTTTTGTATTCTTTCAGAAATAAGTTTTAACTTAGTTCACGGTTAAGTAGTAATCTAATACTATATATTGTGTTTGAAGGAAAGTCTCTTTCTAGGCCGAGTTGAATAGAATTCTGAATCACGGAAGGCGTTTTCAAAACTCTGGCCACCCCTCATCATCAGTTTCGATTCTTGTGCTTCAAGAAAAACGTGTAGGTCTATTTTACTTTTATTCAATATGAACCCACGAAAAAGGAAGGAACCGCTGTTAGGTTTAATTTGAAGCGACGTGAACTACCGCGCGTGCGCAAAACGTGCTCTCAGTTCAGTTAATGTTCTGAGAGATATACTAATGACGCAATCTTCTGCAACACTATGTCGTGACTCCGCATACAAGAAGTCATGCTGATAGGGTTAAAACCATAATTTGCATATTATCTTAATCCAGTGATACGAAATATTTTCCCAGTTAAATGACAAGTTTCACACCAAGGAGTTACAGAAAAAGTATTCTAAAGGAAACGCATCTTCGGCGAAATAAATTTTAAGTATTCTGTTCATCATTATGAAATACCAAATTTTGGCACCTTTAAAATCCATCATCCTTTAAAAGAGCGAAGACAATAAGATCAGTGGATGTACGGAGGATGCAAACTGATTGAAGTTATCAAAATGTTCGTTTCTCAGTATATTGCCCCATCACTGTGAAGTTGTTTTCATTTCCTCAGTTATATGGCAGGTTTTTGCGTCAACACATCTTTATCTTCAGCAAATAACTAAGTCAGAAGTACTGTGTTAAATAAAAATGTGAACAGTATGTTTCTGTAAATTTATTAGTGCAATGTTCCACAACTGACTTTTTCAGGTTGCTGCTTTATGATATCCGTCCATAAATAGTTTGGCAGTGTTAAAGTGGTACCAGACCTAATGCATTTACTGTATTTCACAAGGAAAATAATATTGTACAGGACAAAAGAGGAGGTCTATTGGTTTTTATTTTTACTGTTGTTCTTTTGTGTATATGCAAGAAGCTCACCCATTTTATGCATTTTTACTTAAGTTTAAAATATTACTGGGTAATTATTATAATGGCGGAAATGTTCGTTAGTTCAACTCTTCAACATGTCTATCCTGTTTTTGCTATTCATAATTTATTTTCATCCAGTTAAGGATATATAGGTCTAATTATGAGAGGGGAGTGTAAATAAATGAGATCGTGAAATTCTTTTATTATTTTACAAGGTTGATTTGCTGTGGTATTTTCAGTTTAGGCCTCAGTGTTTGTGTCTTTCAGTGTTTGAATGAAAGCAAGTCTGCCCAACACAATAAGGTATGTCACAAAATACATGTTTTTGGCATTGATAGTAACAATAGTGCAAAGACTTGTGACATGCTGGAAAAATTACAAAATGGCAAAGTAATTTGATCTTTAATAAAAATCAGATTTGAGTTTATGTGTTAAGGTAGAAATGTGGTAGAATGATTACTCTTTTGGATATATTCTCAAATAATTGTTTCAGAAAGCATTATTTGTTGTGGTGTTTTGAAAAGTAAAAGTCATACGATTGATTTTATGTAAGCTTGTAACCATTCTGTTACAGATCATCACAGAATGTGTTCTGTGGTGGTCGTGTTGAGTAGTTGCACCACTTTAACTAAATATATTCAAAATTGATATTTAGCATGGCAAACTCTATACCTCAGATTAAGTGAAAATCAAAAAGAAATGTTTAAGGAGACAGATTCAAAGGAGAACATGAAAGTACAAAGTAGAAAACCACCATAGGTTTTCTGTTACAATTTAAACATTTTTAAAGGAGGAATACTTCTCTGTGTTTTTTTTGGCTTTCAATTCTTCATATATAAGTTGTAGGATGTGCTAAACTCCAATATTCAGCTACACATTTATAATATCATTTTATGAAATATATATTTAAATTTGATGACTTCTGGTATGTATTTGGCCTGTAATAATGATGATGTCAGACAAATTCATTTTTTAATATGAATTTTTTATAAACCATGAAACTATATGAAAATTTATAACTCCAGAGTCAATTAAACCTGCTATACAGCACAGTTGATCATTGTTGGTCATAGAGGGCCACGGTGGCTGCAGGTTTTTCTTCCAATCTAGTTACTTAATTGGAAAACAATCCTTGCCAATGACAACCGTTATTTGATATCATGACTTGCTAGTGTTTTAACTCTGCAATGTCAGATCATTTTTAAATCATAGATTTGTTTTCCTTTTTAATGATATCATACAAATCACTTGAAACCTAAAACGGATGAGTAATTTTCAGTTTTTCAATTTCTAGTCAGTTTCCTTTTGAGTACTTTATTAAACAAAATAGTACAGTGATAAATGCACACAGGTATAAATGGAAACTGGTAGCCTTTGTCATTAGTAGCTTATTGCTAATAAGGTCAATCAAAACATTGAATGCAGCTATTTAAGACTAAAATAGCAATTAAGGGTTCAAAATCTCAACAAGTGAAACAACTAAAATGAAGCAGAAAAATGTCACTTGAGCAATAAGTGCTTCATCAACAATAAACAACTTCTCATGAAGCAATTGGGTTGGACCCAAAACCTGCAGTCACTCTGGCCCTCCTGGAACGACATCGCTCCCCCCCTGATTTAAAGGATACGAGTCTTAAATTGAAAATCAATTAAATGAAGTTTACACTGGCCAGTAATAAAGAAAATGGTTAGAATGAAAATTTGTAGCTACTATAGCCCTCCAGGATCTTAGTTGGACACTCCTGCTGTATCGTATAAGGATGCTCCCACAGCAAAACAAGTCCAGATGTCTGCTTCCCGAACCAGTCTAATCCAAATATGTTTTGGGAACTGGGCACAAGACAGAAACAAAACGTGTACAGGGTATATCATTCTTCTCGCATCTGACCAATTTTGAGGCACCAATTGACCTAATCTCCCATTTGTAAGATGTAAGAAAATGATTCAGTCATGCAGGGTTAATCCAGCATACACTTTTTTTTTAATACCCAGTTCTTGCAAGTACAGTGGTGATTTGATTTATTTTGGTTGCTGCAAAAAAAGAAAGTTTTTAAAAATTTTGTATAAATACAAATAACTAGGTATCCTCTGTATAAGCAATCATGTAAATAACATTCACTTCATGTGTCTATACCACTGTTTGGAGTACTTGAACATTGAAAGCCCATTACAATGGAACACACAAGTGATCATCATCCCTCTATTTACTACACATAGAAATTGACAAAATGAGGAAGGTTGTCTCTCAACAATCTCGCAACATCTTCATGTTTCTAGATCAATATGCAGTTATTGTTATTATTATCATAGAGGGGTTTGTGCTATAGAACTTTGGGGGCCTTGGTTCGATTTCCTAGCTCATATGTCACTGGTCGTAGCATGTGCATATTAGTGCTGGGCGGTATGACCAAAATTCTATATCACGGTATTTTTCAAAATTATATCAGTTTCACGGTATTCAACGGTATTTTTTTCCCATGCATGAGTGGATGTTAACCACATTTTCCATTGCAATTACTGCAGTAGACTGGCTAAAAATAACCTGTTCCACTGTCATGAGAACTGTGTACATTGTACAAAAAAAAAACCATTTTAATGTGCACACAAGTATTAATACAGGTTTGCATGGCGCCATAAAGTGATAGTTTTCAAGGGGGTGGCACTAATGAAGAGAAGGAATCGCATTGCATGACAGTTGCAGTCAAAATATAGAACCTTTTTATTGAACAAATTTTGCAAACAACTTAAACTATAATTTTGACAACATATTTTCAACCATCCAAAGAGGCATTTAGATTTAGTAAAATATCCAGAGGTGCTTGTCAAAAGTTGTATTACACTGAACATGTCTTAGAAAAGGAACAAATAGTAAATATTTTTTGTAAACCAACTACACTTTCTGTTAATGTTAACAATCTCTGTCCACTGACACATTAAAGTGACTTTTTAAACAACTTTACCATCATTAAACTGCATAATATTTAAACTGATAAATAATAACAATAAAATAAATAATACTGCAACTTCCAGTAATAATACTATTACTTCAAGACTTCAAGCTCAGGTGCATTACACAGTATTCACCAAATAAAAATAAAATAAAACAAGTGCAACTTGGTGATGACCTCTTTACCAAATGAACCATCATTTAGGCAAATTGCATTAATATGGACCTTGCTTCAAGCTAAGCTATATACATAAATAATAAAACTGCAACTTGCATTTATAATGCTGTTTATGGTATTGCCCTACGGAATCGTATTAGGGCCACGGTGAAGAAAAAAAAATACGGACACAGGGAAGAAAAAAAAAAACTATATGTCAAGAATAAAGTCGACATGTTGATTTTATTCTCAACATTTCCACTTTAATCTTGATGCTTATGTTGAGATTAAAGTCGACATTTCCACTTTATTCTCATAGTTTATTTTATAATTAAAGTAGAATGTCGTAAACTAAACTTCATCCTAAAATCAATGTTTAATTTACTAGATTTTCTCAAACTCCTTCATAAGTTAATGTAGCACATTAAATGCTTTGTGTTGTGTTCCCCAACCCAGTTGTTAATCACTGCGCGCTTCTTAAACTGACTTCCTCTGCACTAAGAGGAGGTGCCGGCAGCGATCACCGCACAGAATACATTCACTTCATTATATTCCTGCTCTCTGAAAATTTAGAATGCTAAGATATATACTTGATATCATTTTCAGGATGAAATGCATTAAAGCAAGTTTTAAACATTCACGGTAGTGTCGTGGTAGTACTGATCCCTAGCAGTAAGGGGTCCCCAGGTGTACGTTCAGTGTAGAGAACTTTATGGCAAGTGTGACGAGGCTCCAAAAAACTGGATGTATGAATGGGTATCACACAGGTTTAACTTAAATATTGTGTAAATGTTGGGTTTGTGATCTGGTGGTTGGAGACGCGAACACAGAATTCAATGGATGTTCTTCTGAGTGGGCTTTCTTTATTGCATGCGTGCTGTCTCTGTCTGACGTACCAAACCCTCAGCTCCTATCCTTCCTTTTTCTTTCTCCACCTAACCAATCACCACATGATAAACGTCTTTGTGAAATTAAAACTAGTTATAAACTTAGACCACGGAGTGTTCATAACTTTAAAAAAAATCTTTGTTATACATGTTTAATTAAGCCATCCATTCAGGGTTGCGCCCATCCTAGCAAGCATTGTGTATAAGGCAGGAGCAAATCCTGAACGCCAGCAGGGTGAATACGAGCAAAACATACTGGGTCAATATAGCATAACAAAACCCCACATCCTACATGACTTTGAAAGGAAACTGAAGCACGCCGAGTAAACCCACCAGAAAAACATGCAAAATTAAGGCAGGGTACACCCGAGACCCCCTTGCTGTGAGGCAGCAGTGCAACCTCCACGCCACCGTGCCCCCATATGATTAATACATGCTTTAATGCATTTCATCATGAAAATTATATCAAGCATTTATCTTAGCATTCTAAATGTTCAGGGAGCAGGAATATCATGAAGTGAATGCATTCTGTGCAGCGATCGCTGCCGGCGCCTCCTCAGTACAAGAGGAAGTCAGTTAAAGAAGCACGTACCAATTTAACATGGCTCAGGAAACACTTAACACAAAGCATTTAATGTGCAACATAACTTATGACGGGGTTTGAGAAAATCTAGTAAATTACATATTCATTTTACAATGAAGTTTAGTTTGCGATGTTCCACTTTAATGACAAATTACGAGAATAAAGTCAACATGTCGTCACACTATTAAACAGTACCCAGGTACATTACACTGTATTGAAAAAAAATAAAACAAGTACAACTTGGCTTGCAGTATTATCCAATAGTATAGAAACAGTATTCACAGATTTGAACATAATGGTCCACATCCGACCTTTTAAAACCAAATTATCTCCAGGCAAAGGACGTGACTCCTTTTTTTTTGGCAAAAGTTCTTCTATGTCATCATGTTCAACTTTATCGTCTGCTACAGCTTCAGTTTCGAAATGTTCTCTGTCCATTTTCACCGCGCTATACCTCCACTACCGCATGCACTCCGTTGCATGCCTATTTAGGAGTGTAGCAGTGAAAAAGAGCCCCTGCGCAACACCTCCACTGACGCATGTACTCCGTTGTATCTGTTTAGCGGTGTAGCAGTGAAAAAGGTTCCCCCTTAAACAGTTTCCTGCTGCGCCACATTCCGAACGTTGTTTAGGCAGTGTTGCGGTATAAGAAAAATCCATATCATAACAAAAATAAAAAACGATTTTCGGTAAAATTGTTATAGTGCATATACTTAAAAATATCACTAATACAATGTAACAAAATTACAGTGATACAGTACATTAGTAATTGGTCAAATATTGGCTCATATAGTGCCTTTCAGATGTGCTCAAAATCACATAATATGCCTGTAGCAAAGAAGCAAAAAATAAGTAATAATATACATGTAAAGTATAGTAAAGTAATCTTGTTCTGCTAGTGATGCTGGTGTGCTGCTTTCTTCAGCTTTAAGGACAGTTGGTTCCAAGAACTTAAATCTTCATCACAGATCAAGCTAAATATCCATGTATCTCCAATATTTGACTGTTTTGTCATTCTGTTGTCTCATCTTAACTGTTTGTTCGGAAGGATTATACCACAAGTAAAAGAAAATGTACCAAAAAAAATACCAAGCTGTCTTCAACATTCGGTACATAAGTGCTTATAACATATGTTATATCAAACCTTTTTCATGTAGAAAGGAAATACTGTTGTATGGAGTTAGCTAAATGCAAATAAAATAATTTTATGGAAAGAGTAGTGCAGAATAATCTGACATTCCAAATGAGAGTATTCAGCAGGTTAATAATATAAAGCATTTAAATGATGTGAATACAGGTTGAGCATCCATAATCTGAAATGTCTGGGACCAAAAGTATTTTGGGTTTCAGATATTTTTGATTGTTGGAATATGTGCATATCTGTAATGAGATATCATGGGGATGGGGCCCAAATCTAAACACTAAATTTATTTATGTTTCGTATACACATAGCCTGAAGGTAATTTTATATGATATTTTTGACAATTTTTTAACAATTTTGTGCATGAAAAATTGTTTGTGCATAGTAGTATCAGCAGAATACCTGCATCAGCTGTTATACAACAAAAACAATCAACAAAACAATGGCAGGCTTCTAGTCGCCACCATTAATTCTGTGCTTTGATTAAAATGTTACTGTACACACAGAATAAGCAAAACACACAGTGAGAAAACCAACGTGGGTTTAGGGGTGACAAAGGTTTGTTAATAAACTGACACCAACAGAGTGTCAGAGCCTATGTTCTCACTAAGCTGCACCATGGAACACTTGCAAATCACTCTGCCCACTCTCACACAGCAGCTTCATCCTTTCAACTCATTCAGACCCACACCGCCACACTCGTTATATGTGTGTTGGTGTGTGTCTTCAAAGGGGGAATTTAAAATATCACTTGTGAACGGTAAGTACCAGCTCATGTATTATTTGCACCTACTCAACAGTAAAAAATATATTAGGTGGAATATTGATCAGAGCCTCACATGGGCAAGTAAGGTCAGGTGTGGAGTTTTCTACTTGGGCATCATTTAGGCACTCAAAGTTTCAGATATTAAAGCAATTTGGATATTCAACCTATATATTAAAATAACATTCTCACTTTCAGTTTACATCTTCTTCATGTCCCATTATGTATAATTCAATTAATTTGATTTAGTTTTATTTTCTAACATTTAAAAAAGCAAAAGTGATTTCATGTTTGATGTTATTCAGCTTGGTAGTAATTTCAGAGTTGTATTCTTTATTTACTGTATAATATAATTGTAATATAATAATAACAACAATGTAATATAGTTATATAATAATTATGCAAATATAACGTGTGTGTATATGTATATGTGTGTATATATACTGTTATGTGTGTGTGTGTGTGTGTGTGTGTGTGTGTGTATATCTATAATAATAAAAGGCAAAGCCCTCACTGACTGACTGACTCACTCATCACTAATTGTCCAACTTCCCGTGTAGGTGGAAGGCTGAAATTTGGCAGGCTCATTCCTTACAGCTTACTTACAAAAGTTAGGCAGGTTTCATTTCGAAATTCAAAGCATAACGGTCATAACTGGAACCTCTTTTTTGGCCATATACAGTAATGGACTGCAACTCACTGGCCGTGGGAGGCGGGGTTGCGTATCGCGTCATCATGCCTCCCACGTAATCACGTGAACTGACTGTGAAGGAGAAAGGATGGCCTTATATGGCGTTCGTTTATAAAACAGCGGACAGGCGACGTCAGCGCAAGAGGCGAAGCCACAGTTTAGAAAGGTTTACTTTTCTTCTTAATAAAAATTTTAAAGCAGTACTTCGCCACTGCGAAGCGCGGTATTTTGATATATATCAAAATATATCGCATCATCACGCCTCCCACGTAAGCACGTGAACTGACCCGCTGCCGTTTGCAATGCCATATTCGCGAGATACAAGTTTAATGAGAAGACACGAGATATAAACGACAGTTTGGATCACATTGTAACAGAGTTAATATTGCTGTAGCGAGAAACTTTTAACTGCCGGGTCTTAGCTAACATTAAATAAACCCGTGGACATTGCAACATCACACAAGAGAGCGGCTCACGTGAAGTGACTGAACGCAGCAGGAGTGATCACTTTGATGAATCAAACCTGTTCAAAAAACACATTACACAATTGATAAGGTACGAAAACATAATGAAAAAAAGCACGGTATAAACCGTAACTTTAAATTAAGTTTATAGAAACGCTCCCGCTACCATTTGCAATACCATATTAGCCCCTGCGAAGCGTGGGGATTTTGCTATATATATTAAACTATTTCAACCATTCTATGATCTGCTTCTCGCAACTGAAAGAGGGCACCGTGGCAGAAGTTAGCCGGCTTGCTGACCAACCACAAAGCGTTTCCTGGTAGGTAACCACCCATACAATCAGATTGTGAATCAGACTACGAATGCCTGCAATGTAATTACCCCGATCTACATGCTGTCAAATGAACGACCCACACACCGTGGCACAACGTTAGGGGCTTCGCCTCTAGCGCTGACGTCCGAGGTTCAATTCCCGTAAGGAAGTGCAGTGAGTGTGTACGCCTGATAAGCCCACAATTACGGCGAAACACGTGTCGCGTACTATGCATCTTCAAAGCACGGTGTAAACCGTAAGTTTAAATTGAGTTTATAGAAACGCTCCAGCTGCCGTTTGCAATACCATATTCGCGAGATACAAGTTTAATGAGAAGACACGAGGTATAAACGAGAATTTGTAACAGAGTTCAAATTGCTGGAGCGAGAAACTTTTAACTGCCGGGTCATGTCGCGTGTTCTCCGGTAGGTACACCAAAAAATGTATACATTTATGCATGTAATGGGCAAACAA